>NC_142025.1:98942946-99128043 GCF_049901735.1 Notechis scutatus | reverse complement strand
CACGTGGTCAGAATTTTGGTGGAGCCCTGGGATTGCTATGAAAATAGTCACCCAAACGCTGCCATGTGGAAACTTTCAAGGACCCTTTCTCCGGATAAGCCGGGCATTGCGTAAGTCAAAAGGGTAATAAGGTCCTTCTTAGTTGGAATCAGGAGCGTTTTGCCCTGACTCCCAAGAATACGAATTGAACTCCTCACATTAATTCCCTAATTCCTGCAAATGTGCCATCTGCTCTTTGGAGAATTTTCCGCCCATACTCACCTGAAGGGAGGATGTCTTCTTTGATGAAGATTCCTGGGAGGGATCCATGACACGAGACGGCTTCCCTGAGTTGCAACTGGCTCGTCCGGCCGGGTGAGATAGGCAGTCGAAGAGAGACGCACCCGTTTCTTTTAGCGGATCACGTCGGGGTCACCAATTGCGGCTTTGCTCCGCATATGGAAGGCTTCTCACTGGGTGGTCGAATGCATCAAGAAAGACACCAACGCAGGTTCTATCTTGGGTGAGCTGCCCCGATCAGGGTTGGGGGAACTCTTTTATTGGGAACACACAAAGGGGTGAATTTCATCCAATCATTATGTTACATGCGTAGGAATGTTAGTGGATGCATCGCATCTCCCAATAACAATGCCATGGTAAATTTAAACTAGCAAACCAAACTGCATTTCAGTTAACTGCCCTTGTGACGTGTTTTATGGTCTTGTTCCTGGTGTCTGTTTTCAGCCTACGTGAGACCTAGCATGCACCGGAACCATTGAGGTTGCTCACGTGAGGCTTGGCACACAATGGAATTGGCCCATTACAGCAGTATTATATGAAACTCTACCTTTCTCTTTTATTATTTATATAAATATTTCTTAGGTTTTTAAAAATCTAGATGTCAGATTATTACTTCAGCCTTGGTATGCAGAAAACAAAAGTATTCGTTTCTGTCTAAAACTTCATTTTTGCAATTCACTTTTATAGGGCAAAACATTACAGTTTCATCTCAAAAATTAATATGTGAGATGTGATCTCTCTCTCTTTTTACTTCATTTTTTATTTCATAGTAGGGCTGTATTTCTACTATCCTTCTCATCTTTTCTACTACCTTCTCCTATTGGTATCTTATGATTAGATTGTTTTATTGTTTGAGAGCTTTTGTACCGGAGAGAAATTCCTTGTATCATTTTGCAAAATAAAATACACTGTTCTGTTCATGTTCTATTCTTGCTTGAAATAAGCATTCTCTGTTCATAATAGATCTACACCTTTGTTTTATTTACCTTTCCATCTAGAATTAAGATTTGGCATACATTTTGTAAACATACAGCCTTCTCAGTTTAAACATATGTTCATTTCTCAACTTTGCTATTAATCACACTTTTTCTTCATGATGTATAATATCTTACGGTATTTTGCAGGCTTCTTCTAGTAACTTGTACCATGTTTAAAGAACTCTTCACTTTAATCCTTTCATAAATCTCAATATCTATTTTGTCTTATGAAAAAGCCTTATTTTTACTAGGTTTTACTAGTTTAAACATGCAATAACTGTATAGTTTTATATATATATTTGGTGTGAAAGCTACAATGAAATATTTGGGGTGGACAAAAGAAACTAAAAAACAGAAGAATTAACTGTATCTACCATATTAAAAATAAGTGACTTCCATCCAGAGGTGGAATTTTAACAAGGAGCACCTGGCAGTTTCCTCTAGCATAACAAAGCAGTTTATGGGTTTACACACCTTGTTAAATTTAGCAAGCACATCCATTTACTTATTTGCTTCTAATGATTAAACTCTTAGCAGATATTTCTATACAAATGGAATGTGGGTGGCTTTAGCCAAAGGATTAGATCCAGATTGAGTCATACTGTATGTAATTAACTGGTGAAAGTGAATTTTGCTGACCCAGCACATGGAAAATTGCAATGTGGGGTAGAAAATTTGATGAACAGGACAAGCTATATTGCAGAGGGATGATGGGAAACGAGGGAATCCATAAACAAAGACAAAGGATCTGTTTACAAAAAATGCCTCTGTCTAATTCAGGGTGATCCTCATTTCCCTTACTTATAGTTTCCCTCAGTCGGCAATCTCCCATGATTATCTCTTTAATATATTTGACAACAATGAAGGTTGGGGAAATCCCATTTTTACAAGTCTCATTCACTATACCAAACTTTGGATACAACAGTCTTTAGTGGATTTAATGATCAGTCCAAATTAATGTTTCTCAATCTTGGTAATTTCAAGATATATGAACTTCAGTTCTCAGAATTTTCCAGCCAATATAGCTGGGTGCAGGATTCTGGAATCAGGAATTCACATATCTTAAAACTACCAAGGTTGAGAAACACTGGTCTAAATAATGATTTGCTTATTCAGTCCTTGTTTAACTACAGTGGGATCAATTAAACCAAGCACTGACTACCTTAGTTTAGTGTGATACATGCATGAGCTGGTCAGTTCATATGCATGTATATGTGCATGCATATCTGCATGTCTGTAGCAAAAAATAAAAACAAAACCCTGCCAGGAACTGATGGAATGTGCATACTTATTGGTATCCTAGTTAACTCAGTATCAGTCAGGGAAGTAGGAGGGGAACTGAGTGAGAAGCAATATACAAGAGATGTACAAATTTAAAAGGTTAGAATTAAGTATATAACTATATCCCAGCCCTCCCCAATACAGATACCCTCCATCTTAGTTCAGTGTTTCCATTCGGGAAACTGAAGTCCACATATTTTAAAGCTGCCAACTTTGAGACCAATAAAGATTTCAGGGCAAGTCTTAGGAACAATAGAATGAAAGCTTTCTTGCATTAATATATATTCTTGTATATCTTATATTGACAGAAAAATATAATGGGATAATTTGTATTGTCCTCAAAGTCAAAATTTTAAACTATTCCAGTAATAAGGTTTGTGAGCGGTCCTGACTTTACAAACTCATTGAAGGACAATTTAAAGACAGTGATTAGTGAATTCCTCTGGCTTTCTTTCCTCTCTTACCTGACATCATCAGGCAGTGGGAGAAACCATCACCAATCATTTTTCTTTAAGTCTAATAGAACAGACTTGAATATGCTTGGGTGAATGCCCGAGAAGAAGACTTTAGGTATTCCTGCTGATAACCTGTCACTTGTTCTCATTCTGAACACCCATTTTCCAATTCCAAAGGAAGTAGGACTTGCTTTCCATCTGAAGTTTGTGAAATAACCTCATTAGCATCTTCAAGGAACCTTTCCTTGTGTTTTTGCCTTCTAAATCTGTTATGCTTCAATTCCTGTATGCATCTAGATGGCATATGACAATTATGTCTTGAGCATAAAATATCTAATTGCAACACTAAATGGATTATAGTTCCCAGCTAACAAGAACATAGCCCTTAGTTATGCTGCCTAGGAATTCCTAAAAAAACTCTATATGATGTAAATTAAAGATGGAATAAAGTGATGGAACATAATTATAAAACTGAAATGTATAATTATATTCATAAAATAATTGTGGATGACAAGGCAGAGGTTTTTTTTAAAAGAGGTGTTATGATATTATAACAGAATTCCATGTTGCTTAAAAAGGGAATTTAGGGAGCTGAAATAGAAGAAAATGTAATAAAAGTGAATTATTTTGACTTTATAAATTTATAATACCTTTAACTTAATACTATGGAGTTTAGTTATGCTAGGTAGGGATAGTCTAACCCATTTGTGAACACCAGGTTCAAATTGATTTGCTGGTGTTGCCATATTAAATTTGACATGGAGATTATTTTTATGCTGTAATGGGCCAAATCCATTGTGTGCCAAGCCTCACGTGAGCAACCTCAATGGTTCCGGTGCATGCTAGGTCTCACGTAGGCTGAAAACAGACACCAGGAACAAGACCATAAAACACGTCACAAGGGCAGTTAACTGGAATGCAGCTTGGTTTGCTAGTTTAAATTTACCATGGCATGGTTATTGGAAGATGCGATGCATCCACTAACATTCCTACGCATGTAACATAATGATTGGATAAGCTCACCCCCTTTGTGTGTTCCCAATAAAAGGAGTTCCCCAAACCCTGATCGGGGCAGCTCACCCAAGATAGAACTTGCGTTGGTGTCTTTCTTGATGCATTCGACCACCCAGTGAGAAGCCTTCCATATGCGGAGCAAAACCGCAATTGGTGACCCCGACGTGATCCACTAAAAGAAACGGGTGCGTCTCTCTTCGACTGACTATCTCACCCGGCCGGACGAGCCAGTTGCAACTCAGGGAGGCCGTCTCGTGTCACGGATCCCTCCCCAGGAATCTTCATCAAAGAAGACATCCTCCTTTCAGGTGAGTATGGGCGGAAAATTCTCCAAAGAGCAGATGGCACATTTGCAGGAATTGGAAGAATTAACGAAGAGCTCAATTCGTATTCTTGGGAGTCAGGGCAAAACGCTCCTGATTCCAACTAAAAAGGACCTTATCACCCTTTTGACTTACATTTACATACAATATCCGGCTTATCCGGATAAAGGGTCCTTGAAAGTCTCCACATGGCAACGTTTGGGTGATTATTTTCATGATAACCCCAGGGCTCCACCAAAAATTTTGACCACGTGGAGGACAGTCATGGAATGCTTAACAATCCATGGCTCAGCGCTGACTAAAGCCCCCCCTGGGGATCCTCCTCCTCCCTATACAGCTGAAACCAAAACAAAGGACGCTTTCCCATTAAAAACTCCCCCCCCCCACTGCTCCTGAACCCATGAGTTCTCCTAACTTAAATTCAGCGGAGGATCAAACACCCATGGGAGCATTCGCACAAGCCATGGTGCAGGGACGCAGAGAAGGCTCTCTTACTCTAGAGGAGGTCTCTCTCTGTCCCTTTGATGCCGAGTTCGTAGAGAAGCTTCAGAAAGCCATTCATAGGCAAATCTCTAATGAAGAAGCTTCTGTTAAAACTGGCTGTTGAAAATGCTAATGAGGATTGCAAGAGGATTCTACAGCCTCTATCTGCGCGGGGGGCTTCCTCTCGGACTATATGTTTGAAAGTAAACAAGAAAGCAGCAAGGAAAAAGAAATGGGAGGGCAACCCCTAGTGGGCTGGCCTTTCCAGAGAACACAGATTGATTTCACCGGAGTACTAACTCCATACGCATATCTGGGCTATAAAATGCTTTCTGCTACTGCCTATCCTTCACTTCCCTCTTTGTCTCTACCTTCTCAACCCACCTTGGTTCAACTATCTGGGTACCATAAACTGGTACCATAAATCTTTCCTGTCTTTAACCACTGATATTCTTTCTCCATTGTTTGAAGCCCTTACTTGGGGGGAAAAGCCTGCTGACACAATATCCTTGCAGCAACCTAAGCTTCAAGCAATACATCACCACAAAGGGCTGAACTTGCTGCAACCATATTAGTCTTCCAGAATTTTAACGAACCCATCAACTTGATTTTAGACAGCCTATATGTTACTCAAATAGTCTCTACTATCCATGACTCTTACCTCTCTCCTGCAATTGATAAAAACCTCCTCTCTCTTTTTGTTACATTACAACACCTTGTTGCACAGCGTCAACATCCTTTCTTTGTAGCACACATTCGTAGCCACCAACCCTTCCCAGGAATCCTCCAGGAAGGCAATGATGTGGCGGATCAAGCAGCTGCAGGCATCATGACATCACACACATTGACTCCTTGGGAGAGTCATTCATATTTCCATCAAAACACCAAAGCTCTCATGAAACATTTCAACCTCACTATGGCAGAAGCCTCAGCCATTAGGCAACAATGCCCCACCTGTAGTCAACAAGCCCATTCCATTCCCTTAGGGGTAAATCCCCGCGGGTTGAAAGGCTGCTAAATATGGCAAATGGATGTTACTCAATTTCCTTCACTTGCCCCCTGGAAGTATCTGCATGTTACAATTGATACTTATTCAGGGTTCATAATGGCAACTCCGCAAAGAGGAGAAGCCTCCAAACATGTCATCAATCATTGCATTCGCACTTTTGCATCGTTGGGACGCCCAAATGAAATAAAAACAGATACTGCATACACTAGAGAGGGCTAACTTAACGCTAAAAACAGCGTTAGAACGACATTTGATCAAAGGAAAAGAACCCTTGGCCTCCCGGCGATGCAAGACACTCTTAATCTCTGTCTTTATACCCTCAACTTCCTCAACCTCTCTGGCACCCCTGCTATGACAGCAGCGGAGCGGCATTTTTCCTCCCCCTCCCCTGATTCTCCCAAACCACAGGTATACTACCGCCAACTGCCAGACCCTACTTGGAAGGGTCCTGCTGCTCTCCTCACATGGGGTCGTGGCTACGCAGCTATCCAGCTCCCAGATCGTGTCCTGTGGGTTCCTGGACGGCACATCAGACCATACCACCCCAAAGTAGAAAAGTCACCACCTGCAGACATATCAACATGATTCGTCTCGTTGCCTTGCCAACCCTCTTCCTCTTTCTTGCTGCACATGCCTCCAAGGTCTCCATTCCATCTCAAGTGACGTACTTCACGCCAGGTACTCCCCTCCTGCTGACCTGCACTGCATCTGGGGACATCTTTCCCCCTTACCTCAGATGGTCAACGCTCCCTAAGCCGTGGCCCCACATCTCCAGCAATGCTTCCTTCCAGATCAACACTTTTGAACATCCCCCCCGAACTACACTCCTCATACTTCGCCCCACTGCCACCACCTATTATTGCTCTGGTCGACGCCTCTATGATTCCATAAGCAACATTTATGAATCCTGGACAGTCCTTAGACCCCGTTCATCTCGTCATTATCACAGACAATTCAGCAAGTCAGCCTGACATTTATGCTCAGGCCACCCCTTTTCTACATCGGATTAAGAGATCGCAGAACTCTGCCAGCGCATCAGATGGTTGCACCCCCTGCCTGACCAAAACCACGCAGGCAGGATCCACTCAAATAACTCTCATCTACCATACCCAACAACCGCAGAAGTGCCTTCCCACGGGAAAAACTTGCCAAAACAATGGGACCATGTACCATCTATGCAAGATGAACTCAAAAACCATTTGCTACGATCCCAAGGCAGCTGTGCGTCTCAACGTCACCTTATGGGCAGGACTTCCAAAAACCTCTGGCAGATCCGATCCTGAAGGGGAAGGAAAACTTTATTACCTAAACCACACCACCGTGCTCAAGGACGGTACTAACCCAATTGTTTTAATCTTTGATGTTTGTGTTGCTTGTTCTAAACCAGGGGGACATTCATGTGGGTCGGATGACTGGAAATCAACGTACGCCCACAGTCATAAATACTTGTGTCACACACCCATTAACTGGGCCATGGGGAACCCCAACCACTGGACCCCTTGTGGAGGTTCCGTTGAGTGCTCGGGTTGGTCTTGTGTCTGTGATTATACCGGGGGAGGGTACTCAGGTTGCAATCATCTGTCACATTTCAAACGAATATCAGGGTCTACCACAGACAATAAGGTAGAAATCACTATCTCCAGGCAACACTCTGCCTTGGAAACTTATGGTATAGGGATTGATGGCACAGGAATAGACCCAAATACTTACATTACCATAAAAACTGAAATAATTTATGAAGGCGAGGAAACATCATTAGGCTGGTCAGTATATAATAATTTAAGGAAATTAGAAAAAGCCCCTGATACCAGCATTATTGCAAAAAACTTGTTCATGGATATGGCAGAAAAAATTGCAAAACAACTTGCAGTAACCAATTGTTTTGTCTGTGGGGGAACTACCACAGGAGAACAATGGCCATGGCAAGCCTTAGAAGCCTCGCCATCTCTGTTTAATAACATGTCTTCTGTAGGAAACATAACAGCTAGAATAGCTTCCGATCCACTTATCTGGACAATTACCACTAACTTAATTGGTAGAAACTGTTTTTCCCGAAATGGATCCACTCCAGTAGGACACCTCCTTTGCTTAGGTACATGGGATAACTCCTACCAGACTTGGACAGCACCTGACAATGCTACCACCACACCTGCCAAATTCAACACTTCCCTCCTACCTTATCTCTATGACACAACATCCTCTCAAATTTGGACAGCTCCAAATAACATGTATTGGATTTGTGGTAACCTAGCCTATCCGTCCCTTCCAGCAGATTGGCAAGGGTCATGTGTATTGGGGTGGATAAGACCTTCCTTTTTCCTCCTACCGATCTCCATCAAGCAAGAACTGGGCATCCCTGTGTATGATACATTATCCCACAAGAAAAGAGACACTGATAATACCTTTGCAGGTTTCCCCTGTCAATCAGAATATGAAGGGGACACCTGGACCTCAGAAAGAATCGTCTGCACCTTCAGCATTGCTAGTTGGGCCCAAGATGGCTCCTGGGGTACAGAACCCCCATATACATGATTAATAGAATTATGCGTTTACAAGCTGTTTTAGATTTAGCAGGACAACGTATAGACAAGGCTCTAAACACTCTAGCAACTGCTACGGACAAATTACGCACAGCTGTCTACCAAAATCGTTTAGCTTTAGACTACATACTAGCCAAAGAAGGAGGGGTATGTGGTAGGTTCAATCTTACGAACTGTTGTCTTCAAATTGACAAAGTTGGCAAAGTAGTAGCACAATTAACAACTGAGATGCGACAATTAACCTACAATCCTAATCAAGTATGGCAAGGTATTGATTTTAAGAATATTTTTAGTTCTTGGTTCCCTAAACTACCAGGATTACAAGCCATAGTAGCTCTCATAGGTATGATTGCTGCAGGATGCGTTATTCTTCCATGTGTATTACCAATATTTGTTCGTACCATCTCCAATAGTCTGACTTTATTAGCTGAAAAGCGTGCCATTGCACAGGTTAATGCCCTCTGGGAAAAAGAACCTCTGTACAAAGTCATACCCTCAGAAGACCCTGATGCGTGCGCCGCACAAGTTTTTGCATGGGTAGTGATGAAGATCCAGAAGAAATTCCTCCATATAAAACTAAAACAGAGGAGATGCTGTAATGGGCCAAATCCATTGTGTGCCAAGCCTCACGTGAGCAACCTCAATGGTTCCGGTGCATGCTAGGTCTCACGTAGGCTGAAAACAGACACCAGGAACAAGACCATAAAACACGTCACAAGGGCAGTTAACTGGAATGCAGCTTGGTTTGCTAGTTTAAATTTACCATGGCATGGTTATTGGAAGATGCGATGCATCCACTAACATTCCTACGCATGTAACATAATGATTGGATAAACTCACCCCCTTTGTGTGTTCCCAATAAAAGGAGTTCCCCAAACCCTGATCGGGGCAGCTCACCCAAGATAGAACTTGCGTTGGTGTCTTTCTTGATGCATTCGACCACCCAGTGAGAAGCCTTCCATATGCGGAGCAAAACCGCATTTTTATATTGAAGATATTGTAAAAATTAAAACCTTAAACAAGGGAAATGTGTTTGAAGATTGACTTAATAAATCAAGTAACCCCCACACACAAATGCTTCCTCTCACTAAGTTGTCCTGTTGGATAAGTATAATGTAGTCTTAATTATTTTCTTGGAAGCACCATTAATTTAAGTAAACTTATTCCCAAGTAAATATGCATAGGATTCCATCCTGAATAACTGAGATAAAAAGAGGCGTGTGTGGTTGTTCTTGTCTGTGTGTTTGTGTATTCCCAGGTCCAGAGGAATTCCCATAATCCTTCCAACAAGAGTGGGAAATGCAACCAAAATCCAGATACATTTTACCTTCTTGTAAGTATGGATAAATATTATATTATCAACGCAGAAAATATTTTGAATTACTAATATTAATGAAACCCAAAGCTTTTCTTCTAGTTATTATGGACCAACCAATCGAAAAATGGTTTGGGACATTATTTCTTTACATACATACATACATACATACATACATACATACATATATATATATATATATAAAAGCACCACTACTATGACGTGGGAAAATACCCGAACAAAGCTGAATGCCATACATGTAAGTACCATGAAAACTTAAGAATATATATATATATATATATATATATATATATATATATATATATATATATATATATATATATATATATATATATATAAAAAGCATTTTTAATGTTTAATGTTAGATGTACTTGATGCTTTTTTTGTTGTTGTTCTTAGTGTTGGATGTTTGTTAATCTGGTTTTTTTTCTTTTTTTCTTTTGTATTTTATTTTTGGTATTAAAGAATAAATAAATGTTTTTTTAAAAAGAGGAATTTCCACAATCAAATTCATATTATATAGATATTTACCATGATATTTCCTTTTGGGAGTAAGCAATGTTATATAGAGCACCAAAAGGCAAAATAAATTAAAGGCATAGGTTAAGAATAATAAAAGGAAAGATTACTATGGTTCCCACATCACTATTTGTTATCATCAACCCTCAATCAGTCATGACCTTCTCAGTCTCCCCCAGATGGTACAATATTGCTGTTTTCAGTAGAACTTTCCTTTGAGGTAGATGTGCAACATCATAATGCAAATAAAATAGAGAGACAGTTTGCATTGTGAAGCCAAGGCATTGCTTTTGCCAATCCCCCCTCCTTCCTATCTCTCTTCTAAGGCTAGTCCCAACTTTGCAGGAATCAAAGATCAAAATCAGATAGGGTCTGTTGTTCTGTTGTCAATCAATTGTTCACTCAATCCAACTGACTAACCAGGGATTTAGTGCAGCTTTAATTCTTCCTATATTTCCAACAAAATTTTCCAGATAATTCCTAAGCCCTCCAAAGTTCTCTTGAGAGGAGGTAATCATGGAATTTAATAAGTTCTCTCTGGTTTGTGGCCCAGAATTAAAGCTTCATTAAGTTTAAAAATGGATCACTTATTGTTATTGGCCTTATGTAGCCAACACTTTGTTGAACTTTAAGTGGCACACACAGTATTACTTCTTCCAATTTTATCTCCAAATACATGGAGAGGAAGAGATACTTCTGGAGAATCCCAAAACTGAGTTAAAAAAAAAAAAGCTTGAAGAAGGTAGTGGCAACCACTTTCAAATGTTGTCAGAAAATTCCATGCAAGGATCCAGGAATCAAGCTGCACTTGGAGAATTTACATGTATTTATGTGCATGTCCTTCTTTGCTTCTTTCCTTTTCTCTCTCCCTCCATCTATGGAGGTTAATGGCTGGAAAAGGCCATCCTGCTGAAATACAAGTGTTTCATGTATGTATGGGGAATTTATGCTATACAGTAGGTAGCAACTTAGCTCATTTGATAGAATTATCATCATCTAATAATCAGTTGATGAGATTAAGAAAGCAGAAGCTCTTAATGCGTTAAGAATAAAGAGTTAAGATAAGTCTAAAATAATAGTAAAGAAAATGAATGCACAAAGAAATTGCTTGTATAGCTTTGTTCTACATTATAGAAGTACAATAGAGAGAGAAAGAGACTAGGTTTTCTTTTACACTAATGCTCTGAAAATGAAGGCCACAGATTTTAAGAACTTGCATCAGTTCACTGTACTCAAGGAAAGTACTCTTATTTATGTATTAGCACATTACTGAAGCTTTCTAATTGTTAGGGATATTTTAAAACACATTTTAAAAATCTCTAAAGTGACTTAAGGGTGTGTTTATTCCTCTCTCTTTTTCATTCACATATGAACACACATGAACTCCCCTCCCTATGTTTTCTAATGTTCCTAAAAATAAGAAAGCTTGGTTGCAGAAGGTGAGATTTTCAGACCATTTTGCTTGTGTTAGCCATCCCCTCCCTCTTTATCAACCTCTGTCCATTACCAGCTGATAGGTGGCGAAGGCAGGGATACAGCGACCTCCTTCGCTCTTGGGAATTCAAAATATAAATTCAAAATAATATTATCACACCAAAGAAATGGAGTGGCGGCAACTGTGGATAATAATAGTAGTGGTAGTCCAATATTTTGGGAAGGCACACAGGTTGGGAGGACTGGAATACAACAAATAAACACTAAAGTATGGCAAAGCTTTTGACTGAAGTGATTTGTTAGTTATTGCCTGCCTTCCTGTCTTCCGTATTTCATTGAGTAGCTGTTTATTATTAACAGGTCTTTTGAAAACCATTCTGTTCATGGAAACTACATTCCTTCCTTCTTGACTAGTCTGTCTAATTTAAATTATTCATTTCTTTAGTACTTGCAGCACCTTGTCGAAAGCACCTTTTAAAAGTATATTTCAGTAACAATTTTATATTTTAAGACTGAAAAAAAATTAAAATCCTCCTGCATAAAGGAAACACTGAAAATTTCAGTTTCCCCCAAAATTTTGACTTTTTTACAGACATAATTTCATGCTACAGGGGTTTGTTTGGGTTACTAAGGAAGGGAGAATCTCTTATTAATATTTTCAGGTCTCTTTATTCTCTTTTTAGTTTTGTCTTGAAATTAAAATTGAAGGGATTGATTGTGACCATAGTTAAGACATCATCCAGAGATTCAAAATCGTCTACATGTCCTCTATGAGTTTCTTTGGTGTTTGGTACTTATCGCAGTGTGCACCTTCTGATTGTTACAGTATGAAAACATTGCACATACCACTTGTCTATCTCTTATAAAACAGCTAGTGAGAGGGAAAATGTACTTAACATTTCAGATGTTCAAGATTCCTGGTTATTATATTTAATTTAGAAAAAAAAGCTTGGATTTGAGACAAAGGGGAACTTTAACTATACAAAATTAGCCAGGAAAAAGGAAAAGGAAAAAAAAAATCCCAACAAAGCATTTTCTATGCTTTGTAGTTTTATGCCTTTGGGTTTTCATATAATATTTAATTCTGTTAAATTCTGAAAATGCTTTTATTTCATTGATTCCTTATGTTGATATCAGTACACAATTCATCTGAAATAATATTTTGAATTTACACCGATATAAAAGCCATGTCTGAATTCATTATAGAATTTCAAAATACATTTAATTCACTTAATCTTATCATAATCCAATTTTAACATTTTGGTGGAAAAACAATGTAAAATAAAATATCTAGAGAAATATCTTCACAACCCTTTTTGCTTTTCTTCGGTTACTGATTTTTGGTTCATTATTAATATATTTCAGAAGTGCCCAATAATGTTACAAATTGGCAGCAAGCTTGAGCAACATCTGCATTGCTTTTTGTTCCAAATTTTGTATTGTATTATGTATCTAAATAGGAGTTTATTTAAATAATTATGTGGTGTGAATAGAAATTCTAAAGGCTAACCTCAGGGCAGATTGCCTGATTGATAGCCAGTTATCTAACTATTTTACCTACCATATATTTTCTTCCATAATTCCTCTTTCTTTTCCCTTTCCTTCTTTTATATGCTTACTTATAGACCTTTCACAACTCTGTAGCATACTTAAAAAAGCAATTTAGTAATTATAACATTTGGATGTTTTTTTAAATGTTCAAAGACTTTGATTTGTACATAATTGCTGTGCTAATGGGTTTTTGAGTGTTTTTTCATCTAGTTAATCGGTTTCTTTCCAGACTTTCTTGTGCATATGATTAGCTTAGCTGGAGCCAATTTATTGTTAAGTAGAGCAAACTTGTTCAAATGCTTGAGATTTACAAAGGGTAAACATTAATTAAACATAATTAAATCATTTCAACTGTTGTCATGTTTGTGCTTTTGAAAGAAATAAATTAAAAACAGCACTTTATCCCTTTATTCCAGTTGAAAGTCATATTTCAATACGATCTTATTCAAACTTATTTGAATACTTACCTCATCATCACTGCATTGGTTCTTTTAATTCTTGTTATGACTGCATTATTTTAAAAAATACAAATTCAGTAAAAATATGCTTTTTTATTTAAACAATCATGAATACTTGAAATGAACTTTCTTTGCAACTTTCTTTGTTGAAAGCATCTTGATGTTTTAAAAGAAATGGTTAAATATAGCTAACCAAGCAAAAAGTGTTTTATGTGTTTGTGTGTGCATATGGGTGTTATTATTTCAAATGACACAAATTTTGAATATTTTTCAAATTAATTTATTCTATCCTTTACTACACTGTACTATCTAAAAGCTAAGAAACACTTTATTCTGAAATTACAATCACTTTACTAAGCAACTATTACTAGTGAGTGAGCACTGTTAGTTGTAGAAAAAATGTTCACAGCCATAGATAAAGATGTGTATGTGTTTAATTTTTGTTAAATGAATTTAAGGATTACCCACCCTGAAAAGTGAGAAGGCAAAGCAAGGGGTCTGCAACCCACATAATTTTTGTGTAGACCTCGCTTGTTACTGATGCGAACGTCTCCTTTCCTTGAGGCTTTAGGAGCAGCCTGTCGTGCCGTAATCGGCACTGGGTTTCACACATCCCGGTGCCACAAGTCAGTGGAAAGCGCGTCTCTAACTTTCCCAGCGAAAACTAAAAGCAAAAAGAGGGAACCAGGAGCCGGAGGGGAGGGCGAGGGGTTGTCGGGGATTTCAAACCGGGGATTAGAAACCCGGGTTTGTCATTTTTATGCAGCTGTCAGACAAACCCCTCGACCTATAAACCTTAAAAGAGATTTCGGTCAACATACAGGCCCCACTGTTGGCTTCTTGTATTTACACACTTCTCCCCTTTTTACAGTGTGAAATAGTATCCCCCCCCGGGGGGGGGCGTGTTTGTTCAACGGGAGCAAGGTTTTTATGTTACTTTCAAGCTTTCTTTTCGGGAGTAGGTTGAGGACGGTTGCAATCATGAAGGCAGGCTAAAACCAGACGAAGGGGCATCAAGTCAAGGACTCGGACAGAAACGTTACCTTGCCCTTGACAGAAACGACACTTCCAATCTTCACGGGTGCTCTTTTGATAAAAGGAAAGGCTGTGATTCTGGGAACCACTAAGAACAGGTCGATCCCCGCGACTTTCATCTTTATTTTATAGTATTTTCTCTCCTCCTCCTCTCCCCCTTCCCCTTCATTCCCCACCCCCTTCCGCCAGTCGAGAACCTCGCTTCGCGTTGGAAGACATGAAGGCTTCAAAGGAGGATGGGCTACGAGAAGCGGATCAGAAAATTAAACAGAAAGTGCCGCATCCATAAAAAAAAGGGTGGAGCTTCGCTCTTTATTTTGTTTTTTAACCACACTCCGCGGATTGTCCTGCTATGGTGTCTGCCGTATTTTTGAGCTTGAAGAACAGATCCCTGTGAAAATGATAGAAATGGTGAAAATACCCTTTCCATTTTCAGTCATCCTAGTCAGAGGGCCATAAAAAATGGAGCCATCCCCGCTCTAGTAGAATTAATAGTTTAAGTGGAATTTTTGTGGATTGTTATTATTACTATATATTATTATATAGTAATTTAAATGGATTATTGTTTTTTTTATTCTAGCAAAGATTAGAGTATTTGGGCAACTTGAAGTCCCTTGTGCTTTAGGATGGCAGCATTTGGGACTCCCTTCCTGGAATACAAAGAATATTTAAAGCAGGACTTCAAGCATCTGATAAAGTAAACTCCACAGAAAACTACTGTTACTGTGGTACTGTTTGAGATCAGTTAAACTCCTTAAATTTCCTGTTCGATAGAAAAGCCAAATATCAAACATTAAAACCCCCAGATTATTTAGGAGTTGTAATTGTAAAACACCTAGAATCAAACTGAAAGAGAACACATTTAATGTGTTCTAATGTAATTTTATGCATATTTATCCAGAAGCAGACTGCTAAATTAGTGGGATTCTCTGTGAATTTAGGAATGGAGCCATGGTATTAAAGACATCAGATTCCTGTGTACCTTAAAGCTTACCAAGATTACTACAGCATATGTTTTCATGCACCATAATCTGCCTCATCAGATACATAGAGTGATATTAGCCATTAAAGTGAAAATACATGCCTTAGACTTCAATGTGCCTCAAAACTCTTTGTTTTGCTGCAAAAAACAAAGACAACCTTACAGGAAATTGGTATCTACTGTTTTATATAAGTGACTTTACAGGATCTAATTAACTATACAATCAGGGAAAGCTCTGGCCCCCTCTTTTGTATGGTTATTTCTGTCCCGGAATTAACATCACATTTACATTTTTAATTGCTACATCCCCCCCCAATTAAAATTTGTTGATATGTATAACTTGCAGCTAGATATAATATGTTGACTTGCAGCCATAAAATAGTCATAGGGAGACAACCAAATGATGAAAATTGGAAAGCCTTTACATTTTTTTCAATGCTAGCATAAGAATTCTGATATCCTATATATTTTTTATATTTATTGAGCAAGACAATGTATCTTTCAAGATGGGAACTACTGGAAACTACAGTATATTTCTCAGGTATGTATAACTCTTATAAGCTCCGAAAATCCTTAACATAGCTGTTACAATTCAAGGTTCAGAGTATCAAACCCCTACTTATCCCAGAATTTTCAGGAAAATGTTTTCCTCGCTATTTCAATTTGAGATTATGCCATAACATTAATCATGTGATTCTGGGTAAACTTAACTACTTTCCAATTTATGTCCAAATGTGCCTAACAGCTTTCAAAACTGGGAAGAAGATCCCCTGCTTACTATATGTTAACCCTATCACGCTTACAATGAATATGGACAATGCAGGTAGTCCTCCATTTATAACCACAACTGGGTCCAACATTTCTGTTGTTAAGCAAGATGTCTGTTGTTAAGCAAGACAAAATTGAGCTTTACCACAATTGTTAAGTGAATCACTCGAGTTGATAAGTTAGTAACATGGATGTTAAATGAATATAGCTTCCCCATTGACTTTGCTTGTCAGAAGATCTCAAATGGCGACCACATGGCCCTGGGGCACAACAACGGTCATAAGTATGAACCAGTTGCCAAGCATTTGAATTTTGATCCCATGAGCATGGGGATGCTGCAAAGGTCGTAACTGTGAAAAACAGTCATAAGCAGGGGTGGGATTCTACCACTTCGCATCTATTCACTAGAACCGGTTGTTAACATTCTGAACAGTTCGGAGAACCGGTTGTCAGAAGAAATTACTGGCCTAATCCTGTAAGGAAGGCAGGAAGGAAACATTCTGGTGTTGCTTACACAAACTGCCTCTCCATTAACCCTAATTACATTCTTGGTAGGACTAGACTTCCTGTCTTGCGGCTTTGCTCCGCATATGGAAGGCTTCTCACTGGGTGGTCGAATGCATCAAGAAAGACACCAACGCAAGTTCTATCTTGGGTGAGCTGCCCCGATCAGAGTTAGGGGAACTCTTTTTATTAAGAACATACAAAAGAGGTGAGCTCCATCCAATCATTATGTTACATGCGTAGGAATGTTAGTGGATGTATCGCATCTTCCAATCACAATGCCATGGTAAATTTAAACTAGCAAACCAACGCCTGCCTTTCAGTTAACTGCCCTTGTGACGTGTTAATGGCCTTGTTCCTAGTACCTGCTTTCAGCCTACGTGAGACCTGGCATGTACTGGAACTATTGAGGTTGCTCACGTGAGGCTTGGCACACAATGGAATTGGCCCATTACAGCACTGTCTCAGGAGCGTCTCTGGAGTTTATTTCCCCTCCTTTGCTGGTACTTTGCTTATGTGGAGTGACCATTTAAAGTTACAATGGCACTGAAAAACGTGACTTATGACCATTTTTCACACGTTGCAGCATCCCCACAGTCATGAGAGGCCAGGCAAGGAGATAGGTGCCTCGATGTGAGTGATATTGAGTTGGCCACACCCAGCCAATAACATGACCACCAAGCCACGCCCACAAACTAAGCCATGCCCACAGAACCAGTTGTTACAAAATTTGAATCCCACCCCTAGTCATAAGTAACATTTTTCAGTGCCATTGTAATTTTGAACAGTCACTAAATGAACTGTTGTGAGTCAAGAATTACCTGTACTCAGATAATTGAAAGAGATATAACAAATCCAAGGTAAATATTGGCAAGGAAGATAGCTATTTTTATGATGCCTTTGATTTGCACCAACTCTAGGAGGGCTGGGTAATACTTCAACTCAACAGTGATGAAATGACTTTTCATCCTTTCTCTATTTGCAGTTTAGAGGGGCCCCATAATTTGTTGACACCTCTATTCCTTTTTTTATTTTACAGGGTTGGTGCATCTTGTCTTCCTCATGTTGCCATCCCACTTCCCTGTTTATCCCAGGTTTTCCCAACACCATTTTTAAATCTATAATATTTCACCACCCATTTTATGGCGATAAGATCATGAGAACTATTCTGGATGTGATCATTGATGCTTCTTTGACGTATCAAATGGGCATAAACCATTCCCTCTGGTCACAGGTCAATCAATTGCTCCTGCTTCAATTGCTCTCTCAGTCCTAAAATAGTAAGAGAATTCTCATGAAATTACTGGAAATTCCTACTATGTAAAAATTGCCCAAGTATCTTACAGAAGTACGTATAAAGATTTCGATACAAAGCTAAAATCTTGATTTAGCACATGTAAATCATTGCTTGCAGTACATCTAATTGGGTCAATAATAGGAACTGTCCCTAGCATTGTTTTGTGCCATCACAAAGAGAGGAGAAATGATATTAGAGATCATATTGTCCACTAATTAATTACACCTAGGCAGCTGCATTCTGTGCCAGCTAAAACTATTCCAAATTGTTTTCAAAGCCACTATAGATAGTTTGAGTGTTGCTTACATAAATACATTATCGTATTCTGTAGAAGTGAATTAAATATATTATCTATGTGTACTCTTATTCTTGCACCATTCAGTTAAACCAATTTATGGTTCTAGTACTTAAAAGAGAGAAAATTTGTCTTTTTCTACTTTCTCTGTTTGGTTGTACACATAATTATGTCTTCCTTTAACTCAGTTCCTTTTAAAATAAAATAGCACAATATGTCCTAGGCTTTCTACTAAGAACATGTGAAAATTTGGTATAGTGGTTAAACAGATCATTCTCAGTCTTGTTCCATGTATTGCTTCATATGTCAACTACAGTAAAAAATGGGGTGCCCAAGGGTTTCTAGCTGCATCATCTGATCTGATACATCTGTGGTGTGGCATCTTGATGAAGCAACAATGAAAGAAGCCTATATATTACCTAATAAGAAAATATTTTTTCTGTTAGAAAAAAAGGAATTGCTATGGCTGGCAAATAAAAATCAACATTATCCTTCCCTTATTAATCAGCATATGTAACATTGGACATTCCTGTTTTCTTTTATCATTAATAACTCAATGTTGCATGGCAGCCAAAGCAATGGGAGGTGTGAACAAGTTTATTTCTAAGTGAGCATTTGAAATACAGGATTACTAGTTGAATGTGGCATTTTCTCTTACACAACTTGCAATTGCTCCATCCATCTCTTATTTTATGTTCAGAAGGCAGTTTTATTGAGAGAGGCTTACTAGGAGCAGGCTTCTCTTCCATTTATTTCTGGTAGCTTCTCATTCTCCTCCATCTTCAAGGAGAACTGATCAGTTTGAGTCAATCCAAGATGCTTTCTTTCTCAAGTGAAGAACAAGTTAACAGCTTCTTCCTTGTTGCATATTACAATCTAACAAGACAACTATGTTGATCTTATTTCAGTACCACCATACTGCCCTCAACGTGCTGAAAGGAACCAGGACCCATGGCACACAAGCACATTTCTAAAATAATAAAATGATTGGTGAAGGTGTGGTTGAAATGGAATCAAGAGAAGTCTAGCCACATGACAGTATTTAGTATTTGTTGAGCCAGTTGCTGGCCTAGAAACCAGGACACTCTGAGATTTAGGCCTCTCTTATATGGAAAAGCTGACTGGGTGAGTTTGGACCAGTCACTATTTCTCTCAGCCCATCCCATTTCACAGGGTTGTTGTTTGAGAAAGAAAGAATGAAAGAGAGAGGGAAGGAGGGATGGAGAGACAGAGACAGAGACAGAGAGAGAAATTATTGTCAAAAGTAACAATGTGTTGCTCATGATGGTTCTATCCACTCTAGCTAATGATATAGTCCTGCACTGCAAACACTAAATACAAAAGTAAACAGGAATCTTCCCACTACATAAATTGTTATTTTCCTCATTACTTGTTTCTTGCTGTACAATTGCCAACGAAACCTGGGTAGCACTCCTAATTATTTGATAAGAAACATTTTTTTCTAACAAAAGCTCATATGCTATTATTAAATTTCACATCAAGGAAACATTTAAACTTTGTATGCATTATTCAACACATATCTATCCTGCCACATCAAAATTACTCTCACTGGCTTATCTAGAGTATAATGTAGAAAAATGTAACTATCCTGAAGTAGAATGTTTCTTGCCACAGATGATTATCTCAAGATTTGTGATTTGCCAAATCTTGGGTCCTGAGTTTTGGAGATTTTAGATTCTTTTCCTGGATTTTTGAGCAAATGAGAAAAAATAGTCTCTGAATCCTCAGAAATCCACTTCACACTTTTTCACAGATGTAAGGAACGATACATGAATGACCTAAAGAGAATGCTTAAAATGGGCTTTTGGAATTTACTTTAATTTTTAGTAACATTACAGTATCCATTAATCTATGGCTGCCATTTGAGAAGGGCAAAAGCTACAAAGGAAAAGTTTTTAAATATTTTCAGGTTGTGAGAGCTGTTTGTCTATGTGTGTGTGTGTGTGTTGCCCTACCAATTTTGTTTCTGCCATTCCAGATCCATTCCAGATTCCCAAATGCCACTTTGTTCCTGCTTCTTAGGGGATCATGTAGTCCAGTAAATTCCAGTGACATAATGGAATTTACTGGATTACACTTATACATTACACCTATGTATCAAGTACTAATTGAAAGCATACATGGGCAAATGCTGGGGGACTATTAAATTCTGCTGTTCCTCCATATTTGTCTTAAAATTATTAGAATCTGAAATATGGGTAATTTTGTTTCTTTACTACAGTCACACATATACCATGCACATAAATATGTGTGAGTGAGGCAAAGTATGGTAAAAACTTTGTTTATTCTTTTGTCACTTACACCCCACACACCTTAAAAAAAAAAAACCGTTCTCTACAATTTAACAATTATTTTGGAGCCACAGACAAAAAAAAAATACTGTATAGGTTCTCCTACTTGAGCAGGAGGCTGGACTCCCAGGTCCCTTCCAGCTCGTTCATTCTAGTCTAATATTCAAGCAATGTTCTTTGCATATAGAAGTCGTAAAAATTCAAAAGCAATTAAACACTGCCCTCTACTGGAATTGGATAGCCTTAAAATTCTGTGTTGCATCAGTCAAGGTATCATGTAGTTCTCCTCAGTTTCCTCTTCGACCATAAAAGGTAAATCAATTACATTCTCAGAAATCCCCCTCATTCTTTTTGAAAGCTGCATTTCCTTCCACAGAAAGTAAGGAACTAGTCCCTTTCTACCAGTTTACGTTTGAAATGCCCAAAGCATAAGTGAAATGCGCAAATGAATCAATGAATGTAAGTGCGGTAATTCCGAACTCGACTTGGAAACACAAACTCAGCGATTCAAGTCGGAGGGATTTCGTGGCGGCACAACAATTGCCGGAAGTTGGTGAAAGTTCTGAAAATTTATGGGGTTATTTAAATATGGCGTGCTTTCATATTTACATTTGGCATCAAGCATTGCTTGTCGGGAGGTGTAGTCTCCCGTTCCAGGAATTATTTCTGAAAAGCTATGCAGTTTCGAGAGAAATAAAATAATATTAGCATGCATGGACTATTTTGGGAAATTAAAATTCATAAATACTTATTTATTTATTTATCTGATTTGCCAATTGTTTACAAGATAATAAGTATAAGCGTATACATAGTTGTGAATACATGAAATGGGTACATATAAGAAAAATAAAAGAATAAGAGAAACAATAGGACAGGGACGGTAGGCACGTTGGTGCGCTTATGCACGCCCCTACAGACCTCTTAGGAAGGGGGTGAGGTCAATAGTAGACAGTCTAAGGTTAAAGTTTTTGGGGTTTGGGGAAGAGACTACAGAGTCGGGTAGAGTATTCCAGACGTTGACCACTCTGTTGCTGAAGTCGTATTTCCTGCAATCAAGTTTGGTGCGGTTTACTTTGAGTTTGTATCTATTGTGTGCTCTTGTGTTGTTATAGTTGAAGCTGAAGTATTCATTGACAGGTAGGACATTGCAATGTATGATTTTATATACCATGCTTAAGTCAGACCGAAGACGGCGTAATTCAAGGTTTTCTAGTTCTAGAATTTCAAGTCTGGTGGCATAAGGTATTCTACAACGAGTAGAAGAGTGGAGAACTCTCCTTGTGAAATATTTCTGGACTTTCTCAATTGTGCTAATATCAGATACGTAATGAGGGTTCCAGACTGATGAACTGTATTCGAGTATTGGTCTAGCAAATGTTTTGTATGCTCTGGTTAGTAGTGTGATATTACCAGAGAAAAAGCTACGTAGGATTAGGTTAACAACTCTTAATGCCTTTTTGGCTATGTAGTTGCAGTGGGCTCTAGCACTTAGATCATTAGAGATGAGTATTCCAAGGTCCTTTACAGAGCTTGGGTCATCAACAAGTTCTTGACTATTCAGCTTGTATTTTATTTTCTGATTTTTTTGCCAATATGTAAGACAGAGCATTTATTTGTTGAGATTTGAAGTTGCCATTTGTTTGACCATTCAGATACATAGTCGAGATCTTTTTGAAGGGTAGCAGTATTGTCTGTGGTATTGAACAGCTTTACATCATCAGCGAAAAGAACGCAATTGCTCTTAATATGATCGCAGAGGTCATTTATGTAGAGTATGAAGAGAGTTGGTCCTAGAACACTGCCCTGGGGGACACCACTATTGACAGGTACTGGATTTGATAGGACGCTCCCGATTTTGACCATTTGTTGTCTGTTTGACAGGAATGCTTCTATCCAGTTATTCAGTTGTCCAGAGATTATTCATCTACATTGCCAGCTGGAAATATTCCAAGGATTATAAACTTTGTTAACCTGTTCAATAATTACATTTTTTACTGCAGTAATTAGTGAGATTAAAATTAACTTTGATTTCTGATGAGGATTATGATTAAAAACAGTATTGGGAAATCAGCATGCTCTTAAGCAAAATGTGAGGGTATGTGCTGTCTATAGTTAGGTAATTCTTCTGGATCCCATATAAGCCCCATAGAAAGAAACAGCAGATGACTGTGGATCACCTTCTTTGGAAGTTTACCTATCTGCTCAGAAAACAAAGAAGTAAACAAAGAAATAATAGCTGGAATAGTTTAAAACTATGTCTTGTGGCCAGAGGTGCAGTGAAAGAAACACGTACCTTAATTGCTTTTCTGACAATGGGTGTTTGGTGATGGTTGTGTCCACTTTTATTGCCATTTTAGGAATAAGGATGGTCACTTTGTCCTTTCACATCACACAGGAGCTGTTTTGGGAATGTCCACATCATGCTTGCAAAATTGAGTAATAAAAATATATAATATAATTAATTTGGATACACCATGTTGTGTTTGCATTTTATATGCCATTTCCCCTCATGTAATTTTTAAAATTGAGAATTGTAATGTAAAATTCATAAAAGTACTTTAAATATCATACCTTTATGATACGGATATCATACACATGTAAGAATGTCAGAATGTCATATAGTAAGATTTACTATTTGTTTGTATTTTATTATTTATGATTGTATCTTATGAACTATGACATCATTTTGTTGTTTGTATGTACACTGATAGCCTATGCACAGGAGACAAATTCCTTGTGTTTTCAATCATACTTGGTTAGTAAAGAATTCTGTTCTGTCCCATTCAGTTCCATTCCGTTCTGTTCCACTCCACTCCATTCCATTCTATCAATTATATAAGCATTGGAACCTATGTAGCATGTTGAATTTCTTTCCAAACAGCTTCTGAAACACAGAGCAAAGCCTGACAAGAGTATATAACTGATCATTGGGCTCCCTCTAGTGTTAGTCACATGCAGAACATGTAAATTATAAAAATAGCATTGTTTTCTTCCAGGCTGTTACAAAAGTTAAATGTGTAGGTGAGTATATCTTCTCATGCTTTATGTGAATAGTTAAAATTCTTGCTACTATAAATTTCAACCTGCCATTTGAAAAAAAAATTAAGAAAGGAGAGCCTTTTGTCAATCCACCCACATATTTCTGATGATGTTATCCATTCAGTCATGTCTGACTCTTTATGGATCAGTTGTCTCCACATCTTCTGATCTTCCAGTATTTCTTTGAGTTTTTCTATGTTCTTTCTGGCTGTTGTCAGCTTTTATGCTATGCAGCCACCATGTTCTTTGATGGCCTGGTTTCCTGTAACTGCTGACTCTTCCAAACATAATTGCTTTCTCCAATGAATTCCCCTGTGTGACTTGGCCAAAGTAAATGAGACAGTTTGGTGATTTTGCTTTTTAGTGACATGTCTTGTGTATGTTTTCCCAGAAACCTCTCAGGGCTGTTGCAGTTTATTGTAACAAAAACAAAATGTTAATCTATTTAATGTTCAATAAATTGAAAACAAGATGTTCCTTCATTTCAGGTTAGTTTTAAATAAGTCCGATTATAGTATGTGAGGGGGGATTTTAAAAAAAATCAACCTGGAGATGTCCAGGCACAGTTCCAAAAAAGTAAAACTGGGCATGACATCAGACCCACCCCTTCTTGATCAGGGACCCAATTGGTGGTTGATTCCCAGCTGGCTAATCATGTGCTGAAGGAAGAAAGCAGCAAAGCCAAAACAGAAAATGTATGGTGAGGCCTACTAGCACACAAAGCTGAACAAAAGGATTTGACAAGGAGGCATAACAGATGAAACAGAGGCAGGATAGGAATTGACGGGGGCCAATTTTCTGGTTGTTTTATGCTGACACAAGGAAGGGTGGAAATGCCTTAACTTCATAATGGGGGGAAAAGCCTTAGATTGTTCTATGCCAAAGAAAACTTTGCTTTTCCGGGTTCAGAAGTGAAGTTGGCTTTGCAAAGCCAATGAAAGAACATAATAGAATATTAAAAATCCCAAGAAACAAGGTAACACTTTTACTTTCTCATCATGTCAATTTAGGCCATAATTCACATTTTTCACAAATTGATGGGTGGCAAGATGTTTGACATTTATGAACTAAACTCAGTTTTCTTTATTTAAATAGTTTCTTGTAATGTATAATGCAAGGTTGATTGCCAGCTGATAGCTGTCTATCTTAGATTCTAAAACAATGTTCCTTGGGGTTTCCAGCGTCCTTCAATCTAAAGGATTACTAAAGATAGTGCAAGAGATATTATTGTTCCCGTTTTCAGAAGTTCTGTTCTATTCCTTATCTTCCATTTCTAGAAGCCATATGGAGAAACTGAGGATGACAGCAGTAAAGATACCAGTATTCTGCAATCTTTCAAAAGTTAGTGGGAAATTAAAAAGAAAAAGAAAACATTTAAATGTCATTATCTATAGTAGGAGAAAAGGAAGGCAGGAAAGCTAGGGGAAATAGTTCAACAGGAGATATGAGCAACTTGAGTGAACCTAGGAAAGCATGCGGTTCTCATTAATCATAGCAGTACCACTACGTATAACTACTTGAAATTAAGAACTGTTACTCCAGTTCTTGATAGTTGGGTAACTGTGAGGGGGTCAGGAGGGGCCAAAATAGCTCCTTGTTACAGAGTGTGTACTATTTTTATACTAGGAAGTATCTACACTTTTGTCATTTGGCAAGGAAATGTGCATGATAGCAGCAGGTTACAGTTGATATACCCCCTGTTGCTCTATCGGGATCTGAATTTGCAAGCAACATAGGTCTTACTTTCAGTTAATTTTAATCAGTGATTTTAGATAGGATAATTTGGAGAGAGGTGATGTTATATATATGAAGCACCCTTTGGAATGTTTACTGAAGGTAACAAACTGTCTTAGACTAGCCATGGACCATAATTCTTCCAGACAGGCAGTTAGCAGTATCCAGTCCTTCTAAAAAGAACAAAGATGCTGTGTTGTTGATGCTCTCCATGCTGTGTTGTCTTCATTTCCTGATTTCTACTTGCATTCTAGGAAAGCAGCCTGCCTTCAATACCCCAATTGCATATTCAAGGCAATGACATTTGACCTTCAAGGTCAAACTTCTCCCAAATATAACATTTCTCTAACTAGCAAGAGAGATGTCCCTTCCCTTACAAATATTCAAACTAGCTTTTCTTTCCAACCTCAGTTAAGAAAAACTTTTGTGATAAGGTTTGTTATTTGGGGAAGGGATATAAGTATTTAAAATAAATCCATTTCACAAAAAAACTGCTTTATTAAAGATATAGTGAGATGGTGGTTATGCACTAGTTTATGACTACATTTTGGGAATCCAGTACATTTTTTTTGGTGGGAAACAATTATTTTCAACCACAGTTACCAAAAAAACGGCAGCATCATTCTCTCTAACTTAGGACATGGAAAACATACAAAAATTGTGATATTAGCTTTAAAATAGGGCTAAATCGTTTTTACAAAGGATAAATCCATAATTTCCTGTTAACAGGAAAACCAAAAATTCTCATCCTGTTCATTTTTTGTCTCTGTTCTTCATCTCCTCCCACCCCAAGATGGACTTCGGCACTATAGAAATCAGGTTTGACAGATGTTTGCTTGCCACAACCTATTGCTACCAGATGTTTCAGACTCCAAATTCCCAACATCTTCTGCAGAAATATGGGAGATACCCTATCCTACCTCTGGAGGGAAAGCTATTCTAGATACCCAGAACAGATTTTCCTTTGCTTAAGGCTGCAACTCTAACTGTTTGGGCAAGGGGGAACAAAGGAGGAGTTCCTTCCATGGGCCTCTTTCCTCCCTTAATTGTTTTGGATCAGCATCTTCCTCTCTCTCTCTCTCTTTTGTATGAGCAGATACAATTTCTGTAAATAAACAAACATTTGGAGAAGTTCAATATGGATCCAAACAAACCCATTTTCTCAAGCAAGCGCTAAAGGAAAAGGAAGGGGAGATCTGGCCAAGGGTAGCAGATCCCACCCTACAATGAAGAAGGATGCGGGGGCGGGGGGGGGGGGAGAGACGGATAGAGACTTTGACATTGCACAGAAAAACACTATAAAACCTTTTGAGGGTAAAGCCTGGATACCTAGACGGGCTTCAGATGTCTCCTTTGCTTTAAAGTCGCCTTCTTCTGATGGGCGTTTTTGTGTCGGTCTTTTATTTTTCTTTCTTTCGTTCTTTGTTCCTTTCTTGATTTATTTTCTCCCTTCCTTTTCCAGCGTTGCCTTCTCTTTTCTCTCCTTTGTCCCCATCTCCCAGATCGGATCAAGTGGTTAGTGTGGATTATGCCCATTTTTAGTTAGTCCTGTTGAAGTGCTATTTTGTGGCGATGATGGATATACATATGAAAGGGAGGGCATTTTCTTCTCTCACTTTTGTTTTTAAAGTCTAAGGAGCCAGTTAATTAACCGCTTTGGTTTTGTTTCAGAGATGGACTTCTGGCCATGCAGATGTTGCAATGTCCCTCCCCAAAATCTGTATAGAAAGAAATTTGAAATGTTGAAGTCTGTCATCTCTCCCGCGCACGAGTTTTGTCAAATCAACCCCTCCAACTGGGAGGAAAAGTGCAACACTGAAAAGGATTTTTTTTTATCTTCGCTAGCATTACGGTTTAGACCCATTCTTGATTTCTCAAGGACCAAGAGAGCAGCGCCTTGGTAAAACCTGTGGTAGAAAAGAAACCCAAATTTTTCAAAGATCAAGAGGGTCTTAGTTCTTAAACTTCCTTCTTGAGAGGTCGGATCCACCAAGGCAGCGGATGGTCTTATTTTGCCTTGCCTGAAACAACCTTGCCTCTTTTAAAAGCCAGGAGTTTCAAACATCCTCTCTGGTCTTCTTTTAGAACCAAAGCATTTGGAGACTAAAGAGATTTGTAGGATGTCGGCTGAGTCAGACGGCCAAGCCGTTAAACTCTGAAGATAAGACAGGAGTATTTTAAAAACAACACTATTTGATAATGGCAACATGGCAGAAGTCGCAATTTTGTATTTCTTTTCTAGTTTGATTTATCATGACTTTGATCCCATTGATATCCAATTGCCACAAAATCCCTGAAAACATTTGTGGAACCTTAAAAATGGGTATGGAATAAGCTTCCCGGGAATTAGGGTCTAGTCATGGTTTTAATAATAACTGGGAAATAAATTCAGGTAATTTATGTTGGAATCCAGCATGTAAAAAAACCCAAGAAGAATGTATGTATCATAGATATCAAAATAACTATTTTGATTGTCTTCAAACTATGAAAAGTAAATAGGCTAGCTGTATATTAGGCTGGAGCAAGGATCAAAGAAATGGGATAATTAACAACCCCCTACCCTCTCAATCACCCTGATTAAATTCACTTAGGAATTTCTGGAAGGATCTAGACTCTAGAGAAGGAGAATGGTGTTGAAATTGATCCCACAATATCCCATGTGTTGTTAATGCTTGCAAATGAGGCAGGAAGGATCTACCCTATTGTTTTTCCTAACTTGTACAGATATGATGAAACAACCCTATGATCAAACAAAGTTGTCCATCCAATAATAATAAATTGCTGGATTTTGCTACAGTTGAAGAGCGTTCTTAGCATCAGTCTCAGAAAACTGTGGTCCGCTACTATGGAAGGAAAGCTCTCCGCCCATATTCAAAAGCATCTGTTCTCATTTAAAAAATGGCATTGAACCTGTGTTTGTGGTTAAGATTTTTTAGAAGTCTTGACTCAATTTAAACCAGTTTCCCTTTTTTGTTCTCTCATAGATACGGGATACAGATATTTTCTCTTTATTCAAAATTGGGGTGGGAGAAGAGAAAATAAATCCGACTGCTACCACCATATAATTCAGGAGGCTCCCTTTGAAAAAAGTACAGTAAATGACTCTAAATTTATTAATTAGTAATATTTGGGTGCACTTCCTCAACCTGCTGCTCTCCAGAGGCATTAAACATCAACTTCCATAATCTGCAATAGATACCAGTTCGGTAAAGGCCATCGTAATCAAGTGCTTACTTTGTTTAGTGCCCATGGTCTGAGGGTTAGGGACCGTAAAGTTCACTTCTCATGCACACTCCAAGGTCGCCCATTGCCAAGGAAAAATTGGAACTAGTTAATTGTCTGCATTACTGTGTGCAGTGGGCATACTTAGACACGAAAATGGACATACTTAGATACAATGACTGTAGTAAGTACTGTTTAGATTTCTAAAACAGAATTTTCCTTTAGTTGGTGTACTTACTTCCTTCATTCTGGGAGAGGGGAGAAGGATCCGAATTTCAATTGTTTTCTTTATTTAAAATTCATGGACCACATAACCTATCCAGTCTCCATATTGTGCTAGCCTTGCTTTTTTCCACAACTTTAATCACTTCTCAGGGCCATTAAAAGTCTATTGGCAGGGAAGGCTGAGTGTTGTAGTCCATCATATTTAGAGGGAAGCACACAGAGGTAGGTTTAAAACTAACAAAACTTTAATTTGATCTTCACCTGTATTTCATTGAAGCACTTTTTTTTATATTCAGGGTGTCTGCAGATCAATGCAGAAGTCTCACTGAATTTCAGTGAATTCAAATCCTAAGTGTGACCTTGTGGCTTGCAGTGTTTGTTTCCTAGTTTGAACCATTAAGGAAAAAATTCCCAAAGTGCAAAAGTCTTTGGATGGCAGTGAGACTAATGTTTTCTGCATTTCTCTCCCTCTCTCCCCCTCCTCACACCCATCCACCACAAATATGCAAACATTAAAAAGGTTTGTTTGCATATTTCTGTCTATGCAACCATTTTGTGTGTGTATGCTAATTAGAAAATAGACAGTTAGATCTTCTCTTACTCATAGAGAACATTCCTCTAAATGCCCTTCAAAGTCTGGTACAGATCAATGTTGAGCACCACCCCCAAACTTTTTTTCAGGGTTATAAGAAAGGGGCTTTCATATTACATTTTGAAGGCAAATTAGTGAGGTTAAAAATAAGATTCAGAAAAAAGGATTCAGATCCAAATGTGATTCAGACAGTCTGGGCTCATAACACATAAGATATTTCAGTGTCTTTTGTGTGACTGCATAATGAACGTGAATGCCCTTTAGGCATTTTAGAGTAAACAAAATAATTTATAATATACCACTATAGCTACCTCCTTAAAGACAAGTTCTCTTGATTTCAGTTTCTCCAGAGGAAGTCAGCATAGGACCGTAACTTTATCATATAGTTAGTTACTAAAAAGGAAATCCCACTGAATTCAGTGGAACTTTCCTCCAAAAATAGAGATACAGGATTGCCACCAAAATATTCTTAGTTTTCAGGAAAGATTCATAGAAATTTTAAAGTTCTATAAAAAATGAAGTGTGCTTGATAGGTGAACACTTAAAATTGTGTGTTTAATTTTCTTCTATTTTGAAAATCAAGAAGTTAAAAGAAATCAGTGGCTCTTCTCACTCCAGCCCACCCCACACGCAAGGATAGAAAGTACTGTATGGGAATTTTCTGAATTAATAGATTGGATCATTTTAATAAAATTCAAACACTGACATTGCCTATCTATTATTTTCATAAGGTGTTACTTAATTTATAAGTGCCAGCAGTGTTTTTCTTGAGAAATTGACCCGATCCCCTTTTAGTGGTTATGTGATATAAACCTAAATTCATTTATTCTGCAGTGCATTTATTCTGTATGTCTTGAGGCATTCAATGAACTTTGTCCCTAATCAACATCCTTTGGCTAAAAGTTCCTCAAAACATTTTCAGCAAACAAGCAAGCAAAAATAACCTTGCTGAAGGATCTGTATCTTAGTTTTCTGATAATATATTGTGCAAAGCAAAGACTTTTGAATATGGTATTGAATAAGCCACAATATCTGACTTCAGATATAAAGATAATTGCCATCAGCTTAGCATTTAACGTGTAACTACCTTGCAGTTTGTTACTCATGGTTTATATAGATGCATGAATCCAATCAAAGAGATTTGCTCAGGAGACCATACCATGAACAAAACTTAATTGTAGTTGTGGTCCGTCCTTGAATTCAGAGGAAAAAAAAAATTCAAATGCAAGGGCATTTAAAAATTGTGAGAATGTAGGGCTGATCCACATTACTATTGGTTTTCTAAGATGAAAAAAAGTCTCTCCCCATCATAAAATTGTTAATTGTTTCCATGATAGAAAACTTGCTGTCCAAAATCTTCCATCTGTGGGATGCACTTCTATGTGATTAATTAATTGATTGGCTGGTTTTACTTCATAGATTCTTTTGTTTGCTCAGTGTAGCAATATTCACAGCTTCTAGGAACTTTAGGGCTCAATTCACAATCATGCATTGAATTACTTAATTGACCTGTGCTTTTCAGGGACTATTTTCCCATGAGATTGTGTCTTGTTTATGTAAAAGCAATTTTTTATAAGTAGAACTTCCTTTCAGATAAAGTTTGTTTAAGATCCAAGAGTGTTTCTTCCTGGAACAGTTGGAAAGTTCTGCGGGAAAGTTCAGGCCCATCCCCTAAAGGATCAGTAGCAGTTTCAAGGTGAGGCGGTTGTTTTTCCATGCCCAAGACAATGGAAGGAAAAATAGCCTCAGTTCCTTCTTTGTTGTTGAACTGATGTTCCAAAAGGTTTAATTATTCCTAGAACTGGATTAGATTGCACATGTTTGGCAGTGCTCAGTTAAACAAACCTTAGAAAAGACAGCCCAAATTTTCTATAAATGTACATGGGGTGTTATTCCAAAACATCAAAATAAACTATATCATTAGGAATGAGAGTATTTTTAAGCACACAACCAAGACGCACGTTTCACTTTCCTTGCCCAGTTGGGTTTATTTTCCTGCTAAGTGTAGGAAGAAGTTAATATTAAATGGAGAAAAGATAAGGAGAAAATGAGTCTCCCTTTTCATCTGGTTCCAATTATTTTAATGGGAAATTATTCTCAATAGAACCATGTCCTTCATGTAGTTTTTGGAAGTTGCACACATATATTTAATTGATGGATCAGTTTATAGGCTTGTAAATCATTGAATGCAATGAATAAGTAAGTAGATAGCTCTCATACTTGCCTGTGCCTATGTTTAGAAAGTCATTTAACACGTGCTTCAGATATTTTAAATTAGCCTGCTACTTTTACTTCCATTCTTTTTTGTCTACATCACATTCCGGTTACAGAGATCTCTTTGGAGAGCAAATAATAGAAAGAGAGAAGGCAGTGATAGTGATCCAATGTGAATTTTTATTAAGATAGACCACAGACCCAAGTACAGCCTGAATTAAACTGTACAAACTTAACCCTTCTTAGGTTAATTTCAATAATATAACTCTCTGAAGAACCATACCTGTGAATTAACTGAGTTATTTCTACTTAGCAAGAGTAATATGTGATTTGGTATTGGAAGAATATTGGAGAGAAATCAGTGGAAGCTGTATCCTCCAGGTGAAAAATGGTTTTCTTGGCGCAACCTGATCTCAGTACCTTTTTTTAAAATACAAGAACACGTAGATGTGCACATTTAGACATTCAGTTGTTAAATGCAATTATTTACATTTAACCATTGTTTGATTGCTTCAAACCCATTTCCATTGCACATCCTACTTTCAGACACTGAGGGGGGATGGATAGTCAGGACAAAGGAGGAATAAAATGATCCATCAGGATAGGTCCTTTCTCAGAGCATAAACCATCAAAAGCAACAGGCTGTTGTTGTTTTTTAAACTCAGCTAAACTTAAACTTGATGGTGGTGGTCCTCAGAGAAATGGACAATAACAAGCTTGTTTTTACCACCGGTAGAATACACGCATTCGGTGTTGTTGTTTACAGCCATTGGAATGTCTTTCCCATCTAGGCCTCACGTTTGTCCTGTCTCCAGTTCTACGTGTCGCCGCCGGCCTTCTAAGAGCAGCGACATGCAGAAGTGAGGTTCACAAAGCGCAGATATGCAGACCAGGAATGCAGCACGGTAGATAAGGCCGAGTCAAGTGCCTATCAAAATGTTTAGGGCTCAGACAGGGCTGCGCAATTGGCACCTCCTTTAGATTACATGTCGGGTAAGTGAATGAGCGGCGGGAGGAGTGGCGCGACGGGAATGAATTGCAGCAGACGTCTGCCGCGAATGCCTCCCTCCGCTTTCTTCCTTTCTTTTTAAAGAAAAGATGAATCCTTTCGCAAAGCAGTAAAGTTTGCCATTAAAATTGACACCGGGGGATGTCCGTAAAAGCCAAGTCCATCTAGGATTGGTTAGCCCGCCGGAAGTGGCTGGGAGCCCAGCTCATTTTCCAACAGATAAGGAGGCCTTTCCCCTGAAAGAAGTTCTTCCTCTCGCAGACACGCACGCGTGGCACCTATCCCTGTGGGTGCAACCCCATTGATCTCCCGAGGATTTAGCCCTGTGAGACCTGTAGAAGCCAATAGCTGGGCTTTAGGACTAGGCTCACGCCATCCTCTCTTTGGGCTGGATTCGCCTGCCGAGGGTTAAGGCGGAGGTTCAATGCGCAAAGAGGCATGAGTCTCCCCTCGTCCGGACTTGGGTACCTTCCTCTCCCTTTCCACCATCCCGGTTGGCGAAGTTCTCCTCATCATGACTTTTTCTCACATAAAAGCAGCTCTTCTTGTCTGTACGGTCCCGGACGCAAAGACCTGCATTCCCCCTGCTTGGAAGTAGAGGCAGAAAATTTTTCTCCAATTTGTCAGGGAGAAGGTCCTCTCCTCGAGCTGGAGAGGAAAGAGCCGGTTCTCTTTATCCGCCAAAGCCGAACTCCGAAGTCAACTTTCCGGCCCATTTCCCTTACGAAACTCTCTTTAACTACCTGCCCGAAACAAGTTTCTGGCCAGACACCATCTGCTACCAACGGAAACCTATCCAGAGGTAGCTTCTCATCCTCTCCTTCATACTTTGTAGATGGAAAAATTTGCGAGGGGTCTGTCTGGCCAAAACCTGTTTATGGACCTAGACCTGTGGGAAGCAAAGGAGAAGAAAGAGATAAACGGGAAGAGGAAGCAGACAAGAAAGATGCCTTGCAAAAATCGTCTTCATTAGAATTCTCTACACTTGATGAAACTTTACCAGGTGGGTCAGTTACAACGGGATAAGAAGGGGAGGAGGAAGTGGCATCCTGCAAAAGCGACAAGGGAGGAGAGGGAGAGGATAACCTTTAAAATATTTATTTCAGGATTTTTAAAAAAGTATTTGTGTGCTTTGACTCTCATGGTGCAGAATTTAACTACAGATTTGTACATATAATCCCCCAAACAGGAGCTATGAGGCTAAAATTGTAAAAGTCAGGAATAATTTTCCTTTTAGAAAACTAAAGGGGAGATGAGATTGGCTTTCTGATTCTGACAAGTAGGGTTGGTCAACTGCTACCCACCTCCGCCCGTGATCTTGGGGTGGGGGAAGCAGTTGGGGGTGGGGAAAAGTCAGCTGAGGACCATGCTGACATAAAAGTACTATTTCAAAACATGCAATAAAAATGAGATGTGGAAACTAGAAAATGCTGAGAGTGAAGGGAAAATTTCAGTTACACATGCAGAATTGAAGAGACCCATCATGATGGTGATGATGATTAATTCCCAGTATTTGATTTCAAAAATACCTCTCTGCATTCCAGAATATAATGCAAAAATGAGATACAAAGGGCATCAATCTAAAGAAAAGCTCTCCTGTGCAAACTTGATAAAAATGTAGGAGAACAAAATATCTGTTACCCTGAAAATCTATGTCTTCCAGAAAATTTATTTGATGCCCATCCTCTTCTAGTCCAGATTCTGTTTAAAAAAAAAAGAATCTGGTATGTTATTCCTAAAGATATTTTCCTTGCCATTTGCTATGATTGCATTCAAACAATATGCAAGTAATTGGATTAGCTTTTCATGATACATTGAGCCATAAACTATTGATACGGGTTCAGTTTGCAGAACATGCTATCCACCATTACCAACATTAGCCAGTTGGGCCAATTAATTTGCTGTTTGACTGACCTGCTTTAGTTATTGTATGAATAACATCTTATCCACCTAGGAGCAACTCAAGTATCTTTAAACTTTTTAACCATATGTAAACATTTACTGCCTCTTGCTTTCTGTGTTACATGGTCAACTGAAGAAATAAAAAAACCGTGGATATTACAAATAATTGTAAAGAGCTTTTTAATTAAAATGTTAATGCCCACTTTTACAAATCATACCATAACAGTAGTTAAGTATGCTTTAGTTAGGCAGGAAACTTTCATCCCTGTGGTGACTTGAAATGAGACCAAATGGACAGCTGAGCAATCCCAAGAAAATCACTCTTTCCTATCCAAGCCCCAGGCAGCTTTCAGGCAGTGGACTTGAACAGCCACCATCGCCCAAGGCTCAAACGTAGGAGGCCAGTTGCAATAGTGCAGTTCAAAATCAAAGAGAATTTCTAATTGCTGTTGACATGAAAAGGAACTATTTGTCCCGCTCCCTGAGCAGCATTAATGTCTCTTACAAAACTAGAATCTAAAGCTGGGAACATTGAAGGGCATTAAAAGCGTATTTTTTGTAGAATAAGGGAGTACAGTATGTTTAGAAAATTTACTAGTAATTGTGATAATATTTTTTTTAAATAAAACACCCACCCCACCCCCATGCATACAAAAAGATTGAGGTTGTGTGCAGAAAAAAGGTAAATATGCTCTGCTCAATTTATAATAATAATTAGCAAAGGTAGTTTTATTTTGAATAGCTTATATCTTGTGACAGTACCTATAAACACCATCAGACAACAAAACCTGCCTATTCCAGGTCCTTGGGAAGGAGTCAGTAGGCAGGCAAAAATGCCAAATTCAGCCTGAACATCCAGGCTGACTGTGTGATGGACAATGCAACCATAATAATACTTTTTATGCTGCCTGACTCTCAGTTAATTTTGGGTGAGTGACAATTTTTTAAAAATATTTAAAAACAAAGAATGATTCAAAATTGACAAAACTGAAACAAGACAAAAGAACAACAATGACAAAGAATATAATCTCAGAGGGAAAGACAAAGAAAGGGGCACCAGTCATTTTCTTCAAAAACCAGGTTGAAGAGGCAGACCAGTAGGGTGTTATCCAGGTGTAGGTATAAAATAATCAATTTTTACTTTCCATTTCTAAGAAAATCTGTAAGTTTGGGCTGCATGCACTTTAGATTGTGGTACAGCTGCTTGGTTCTGCTACTCTCTGGATTGTATAGTCAGAAATTTGATTGATTGGGAATAATTGCTTTCTCAATTATTGCTAAGAGTTTTTGCTTTCTGGAATCCAGAAATTAAGTCTCCTGTGAAGGAAAGTAGAAAGAGGAAAAACAGGCGGAGACCAGAGAGAAGGAGGAAGTAGTATCTCGCCTGGGCATTGTGATGGAGCCCATTTCTAAAGTACATCGCTTATAGCAGGCCAGTTCAAGCAAAAAGGAGCTGCTGCACAAGATCCTTGCTTTGCATACTTTGCATCTGAATGATAGAGGAGATGGAATGGTACCCTAATCCCATTTACTTAAGAAGTAAACCCTGCAAATCAATAGGATTCACTTCCAGATAAACTTTGGGGCCAGGTTGTAAGATGGACTTTCAATCGCCCTCCCCAAAATGAGCAATGGAAGTAAAGTACAAGATACCTGTAAATGAGGGAGTTTTCTTATATGTTCATATCTGTGATCTGTTTGTTTTATTTTGGATTTTAGTTTTTGTTTTTTGGTCTCCAAAGTCTCTCTCCTAACAAAATCCTAAGTGGAAAAGAAACAGAAAAAATATGGAAATTATGAACATATTAAGATTGATCGTTCCATTGATAAAAAGACACTTAAGGATATGGAAATATAAAACAAACACGAGTTCAGCACTTCAGTTGGACTGATTACATCAAGTTGGATTCCAGCCTGAACTTCAGGTTGCTCTAGAGCTGACATATGTAGGTTAAATGTAGGTTACAATGTAGGAAACATGCTTTAATATATCATTCCTTATTTATTTAGAGACGAAATCAGTTATGTTTTCTTAGAAATCCTCCATCACGCTCAGGGATAAGAGAATGTTTTAATTATCCTGATCTATGCTTTTGATTGAATGTCCAAAATTTTTGGAATTGCTGGCAAAATAAAAATTACAAGTTAGTTTTTTGTTACTGTTTATCTCACTGAGGTTTATGTTAACTCTGACTATTCAGAATATGCATAGAAACCTTGGAGCTAAAGGAATATAGCTGGTGCTATAAACTTCCTTCTTCGTGAACATAATTTATACCTTCAGCTAAAAAATTTCTCTACTTGTTGGTTGTTCTCCAAACATTAATAATCATGAAATAACCTTGGAATGCAGTATGGTTACACTCAGTTAGGTAAAACTAGTCCTTTCCAACACCAGCCTCTCTTGATCCAAACAGACTGGAAATAAGTTTCTCCATTATGGCTCCTCCAAGCTATGTATGACTCAGCCATCCTTTAACAGGGAGGGGAAGAAATCCAATTTAGGGAAGTTTTAAATGCTGTACAGATGGACACCGCATTGGCTTCTTCGAATAAGTTGCTCAAAAACATTCTAGCAATTTATGGTGATGGAAGAAACATTTAAAGAAACAATCTTGTTTATTTTCTACCTGCTGTTAAATTGGTTATTTTTTTTTTTAAAGGGAAGGTTTTGCCCTTAACCATTTTGCTGCAGAATAACCAACACCCTCATGCTTGCTAATTAAAGAAAGACTTAATTGCTTGAGTCAGTAGCTTCCAAAGCATATGCAGAAAGCAATTTAATAGGATAGTTTAAAAAACAAACAAACTACCATTAAAAAAACAAACTACCATGAAACCTTGGATGGAGCATAATTTCTTTCACTTTAAAATGTACGTCTTTTTAAAACCTTGGCACTTGTTGAATGCAGTGCTATTGAATGGATCAGTAAAATGTTTGAATAGTTTTAACAGCTGGCAGAATAGTGTTGGACTCATGATAATCGAGATGTTTTTGATAGGTATACATAATCTGTCTCTATTTGCTTTATAAAATAAGTAAATATGCATGAATTTTAAATGCTTTCTTGAGTTATCTTCATAATTTTCAAAGATACAAAGCTGGTTTGTCTCACTATCTTTTAATTTCTCACCATACCTCTAGATGTACCATAGCATTATAGCTACTGTGTTTGGGTCAGAAGGTAATTTAGTGAATAGGTTCTGGTCCTAGACCTTGAATGAATATTTATTTGAAAGCAAGACTCACTTATTGTAATTCATACCATCTAAATTAATCTCTGTAAAAATAAAGTCTTCTTTGAACAAACTTGGAGACATTAGTATATTCTTTTCCACAACAATATTATTCAACAATACTAAATTTCCATTGCTGCTTTGGGGAATTTTCCTCCTTGTATTTCCTGGTGGTGTCCCAAATATTAATCAGATCTGATTTTGCTTACCTTTTTGGGATCAAGATTGGCTATGATATCGGAATGCAAATATAACACAGAGTGGTGCCAAAAAAAGCACATTTAATAGTCACAGAACTGAAAGGAAACATTAAGCATCTTATAATTCAACATTATTTGAACATCGTAACATCTTAAAGAATTTATCTTTGGTTAATGTACGGCCTTTGGGCTAGAAGCAGTGCTGGGCATTTGGTTATCCTGATCCTTATCTTCTGGACATTTTTTGCACTTCTCCAATTTTTTTTATTTTAGATAAATATATCATCTCCTTTAATTAATTCAAATTTAATTTGAATAGATTTTGGTCTGCATCCTTCCTTTAAAGATGTGTCCATTTAAGATTCGTATACTATAGCTTCACCTGTGCATGATCCTTCGAATATAAATCCTACTGAATTAAACAGAGTTTCCTTCTGCACAGAAGAGCGAATGCTTACAAAACTCCATCCTGTATTTCTTCATTTAGAAGGAAGTTTCCTTCCTGCTGTACAGTTGACTTTATTTCTAAGTAATACTGCATAGATTTTCAGTTCTGGGACTATAGCTTCAAAGGCAGCATAAACATAAAAAAATAATAAATACTCTTGGACTTAGTTTAATAGCTGCCTTGTGAAGTCTTTTAGCTAGTTTAGTTTTAATAGCTGCCTTGTGAAGTCTTTAGTTATTAAATACACAGAGCTTTGATCTCAACCAGAAAAGAGTTCTTGTCCGATGAATAGATCCCACTCTAGACAGCTTCTATTTTTGAAAATAACCATTCAGAATTCTTTCCTTTATTTATCTAGGACTTGAAAAAAAGATCAAACAGTTATTGACGCTATACATTTCCCTTGAGTTGAAGCTATCACTTTCTCTAGCCTACTAAATTGTAACTGAATTCTTCTATTGCAACATATTTTTAACAATATATTTTTTGCATTAAAGGGCAGGCCCATGTCCTGTTACAGTTCTTTATAGATTCTCCAAGGAATCACAAGATAAAATTGAAACTGAAAAGGAAGCATCCTATCCATGTAAAATTATGAGTACCTCCATTCTCCTAAACCTAAATGTGTAAATACACAGCCAGAATTGCCTCTTTTGAAGTAATTTTAAAATAAGGATTTTTTTCCCCCACTAAAAACATTCTCTCCATTGTAGTTATATCTACAGTCAGAGATTCTGTACTGAGTTTAAGAGATTATTTCTGAAATCAAGTATAGGTTTATTACTTTAGACTATAATAGATACAGGATTTACCTGGAAAATAGACCTATTAACTCTAATGGGTTATAATTCTTTGTAGATGGATTTAGTGTTTTAACTTTTTAAAACAAACTTTAACTTGTTAAAAAAAAAGTTTAATTCATGAAAATGCCAGAAATGAAAAACAAAATAGCATGTTTTTAATTTTAAATAATCTTAAATATTAAATGTTTTAATACATCCTTTTAAAAATCATTAATTTATTTTGAGAGAGTGCCGCCTAGAGGTCATCTTAAGTGTTAACTAGGACAGCAGTTTTGCAAACCATCAGTAGATAAAACAATCGCCTAAGGATTTGAAGTCACCCTTTGGAATTAACAATACAAGTAAGATGACATCAGAATGAGTTCTAATGAGAAATATATCACCAATCCTTAGGGCCTTACCCATTTGCAATTTATTTTCATTTTCTAGATCCATAATTTGCACAGGAGGTAGTGATAATAGTAAGCAAGCTGCATTTCTATGAATGTAGTTGCCTTGAATGTTACAATATTAATTTCCCTTCCAAGTATTGGCTTTATTGTCCACTGAAGGGAAGGAATACATCCACATTTTTAAAAAGAGAGATGTTTAAAAAACTTCCTTTCGACTGCCCTGCCAAATTCTTTTGCCAAACCAATTTTGCAGCCACTTCACTCGTAAAAACCATGAGTGGAACTTATTTGTTACTCATTTTTCCCCATCAAAGTACACAGTGGCTATTTCTCTGACACGTAATGCTTACTTCAAAGCATGTACTTTTTTTTAACAGGAGTAAACCAAACTCTTAAATTCCCCCCTACTGCCATATCCACTGGCTCTGTTGGATTACAGGTCTCATAACTTGCCCCCCCCCCCATGCCCAAAATCTGGGAAAGATTATTGGAACACATTTTACCTTCTAAATAAACAACAAAACACTTATTGGAAAGGCTTCATGGAAGCATTTAAAAGCAAAAGTGCTTTCCAATTCTGTACATTTCTACAGATTTTGGATGTGAGTTCCTAAAACAATAATTTGCTGGGATTTATAGAAAGCTTAATGCAGTTTTATGCATCTAAAGTTTTATTTAATTAATACTGTATTAAATAATCTTTATATATTTGTCATAATATTATTCATACTTATTTAAAAACAATGTTGATTTTAAGAAGACCAGGATCAGGATTCAATATCTTTGAAACCTAGCCAAATCACATCTATTGAATAAAAAGTATGTGTTTAAAACTAAGTTTATTTTATGCCATATGTGTGAATTGCTTTCTTTGACTATGTGAAATGACCTAGAATTAAATTCTCAACAGATTGCATTCATTAAAACATGAGGAACACGTAACCTTCCATCTAGCTCTTACTGAACTGTTATCACTACTAGCCTAATAGCTGCTGAAGTCTATATTCCAAGTCCAAATGTAAGGGCAGAATGTTCTCAGTATTGGCCATGCTGCCTGGAGAATTAGAAGAGTTGAAATTCATGCGTTCGGAAAAGATTGGATAATCTCACAAATCTATGTTATTCTAGTTTTATAAATCTAGACTGTGTGTATAATATAAAATATTAGAAATAAGTTACAAGGAAGTCCTCTTCTGTCCAATATTGTCAGTATTTATGAAAATGTGGTTCTTTTTATCAAATGAATGTCAGTATTGTTTTCTTTTGATGTTTATAGTTTTATGTTGTTTATATAATAATTTGTGGACTGTTTTTTTTCTTTCCAAACAGAATCAGTTAAAATAGGTTGAAAAATATAGGAGCAAATATATAAAAAGTGAATAATTTATTGAAAACACCAAATTAAAAATTACAATAGGAAAAATACCTTAGAGAGCCAAAACCCAGCAATGGCAGCAGTATCTGTTTGAAAAATAAATATTTGTAGTTACAGTAGAAAGGATAAGGAAATTTAGGAGCAGTGAGTTTCAAATAAAATGGTAATTCTTATTTTAACCATTTTTTAAATGTTGCCATTAAGTATTGCTTTAATGCAGCCTATTAAAGAAAAAGAGACATAGGTGATCTTAAAGCCTAGGTAGCTTTTAACAAAAAAGATCTTATAAATACTTTCAGTATTTATCTTTCAGATACTTAAACTATGTTACTTAAGTTTCCAAAAGTAACAGTATTAGTGTTCACTGTTTGGCTCTGATTAATACTTTGATGGGGAGAATCATCAGTGAAGATCAGGAACCATGCCAAGAAAATGCCTTGAATGTGACTATTTGAGCCACCAGAAGTCAAATTCAAAGTGAACATAATTTTAATGTATCTGCTAGTGCAGGGGTCGCCAACCTTTTGGACCTCAGGGATCACCAAACTCATAATTTTAAATCTTGGGGATCACTAATATGAATTTTGACCGATGGTGGCTTGCTGACATTGGTGTGGGAGAGAGAGAGAGAGAAATCTGATCTAACCTGTCTCTCCCTTCCCCCCCATACACGCACACACACACAAGGCAAGGATGGGATCCAAATTTCTTAACCAGTGTTTGAGCGTGGCTTAATTTGTGGGTATGTCTGGCTGGTCATGTGACTGGCTGGGCATGGCTTGTATGTAAATATTATAAATATTTATGTAAATATTGAATTTTTTATTTAAAAAAAGAGCAACTTTTACCCAAAATCAGGCAAAGCAGGCAGGCAGATTGAGTTGCTCACAGAATCACAGATTCGTTCAGAGATCTATCTTTCTGCAATCTATTGCCTGAGTCCGTCACATAAAATTTGCTTGCAAGCAAAAACAAAATTTGCTTGCAAGCAAACTCACAAAATTTGCTTGCAAGCAAACTCACAAAATTAACTCACAACACATCATGTATGTAAATATTGAATTGTTTATAAAAAAAGAGCAACTTTTACCCAAAATCAGGCAAAGCAGGCAGGCAGATTGAGTTGCTCACAGAATCACAGATTCACTTAGAGATCTGTGTTTCTGCCACTGACTACCTGAGTCTGCACTGAATAATAGAACCTTCAGTCCTAAGGGAGGTTCGGCTCTGCTTTTAAAAGATCTAAAGATTAGCTAGAAAGCAAGAAATCCAACGATTTCCTGCTTTCTAGCTAATCTAAATCTCTCGGCACAGCAGAACAGCTGATGGTCGGGAAAAAGAAAAAGGAAAAATAGCAACTTAGCAGGCAAGTTTGCCAGTTAAGGAGTGAGTGGGCGGGGAAGGTTCCCATGGGCCATGTGGGCAGCACAGACTTGTGTTCCCATGCAGCCTGGATTAACTGATTTGAGGGGGGGGTGCTCTGGGGGTAACATTTCTCTGCGGACCACCAAAATTTTCTCATGGACCACCAGTGGGCCGCGGACCACTGGTTGGCAATCACTGTGCTGGTGTAATATTAATATTTCAATCTTTGTCCCAATCAACATTTTAGCATCAGTATTTGGCACAAGTTCAGATTTCTGGAAAGTGTTCAGTGTCCATTGAATGCGGAACACAGTTTAACAGCCTGTAAAATATATGTGTGTGTAAGATTATACTTAGATCTGATTGCATTGAATCAAAAGCACTAGGCAAAGCAACTAAAAATAGACTAAAAATTATCAAGTTGAAGCTGACATCTAAACATCTAAAACCAAGTCTCAAAGGCTTGCACAGCTTTTGTGAAGAATAGTTATTATATGCAAATATGTTTTCCTGGAAATCCTTAAGCACAGTCAAATATCAATAATAAAATAAAACATGACAAATTGAAAAATTACATGTTTAAACCTAAAGCCTTAATTAGAATGAGGTTAAGTTCACTGTAGGCATGATTTAATTTAAATAATTCTTTCAGTGATTGCATTATCATTATTATCATGGAAGATAATTCTACATTATATAAATGTAAGAGAGAAGTACAATTAACTCTTTTTATAGAGCAAATCTTGTGAACCAGAACAGTTTGAAAGCAAGTACTATAAAACTTGATATTGCTACGGTAATTTATTTTGGGAAGTACATGCACTATTATTGTATAACTATCTTTCCCAATCTGTGTGCTTTCTGGATGGGTAGTGTAGACGTTAATTCCCAGAATTCTCAGCAATGAGAATTGAATGCAAAGAGTCAGAATAAGTTAGTTCATATAGTGAGTAGGCGCTGAGTTATATAACAAAATTATCCAGCTACTGGAATGAAGATGAATGAATAATAATTGACCTTCCACTTCTGAGAACATAAAATCAATGAATGAACAATAATTGACTTTCCATTTCTGGAAACGTAAAATCAAACTATTATCCTTTGAACCTCTTCAGATTTAACTGAAGTTTATGTTACCAAAAGCTAGAGATAATTTTAGATGTTCTATTAAAGAAAAGTCAAGATAAGGCACACTGAATAATTTCTTTGAGTAGATTTAAGATAAAGTACTTTCAGAGACTGCAGCTTCATTATAATTACATAAACTTTCCCCCTATAAGATCTCACTCTAGATTGGCTGAATTCAGTATTTTCTGTTACATGAAAGCAAACATAATCAACCCTAAGAAAAAATGATTAACTTCATTGGTTTGAACATTCTTTCTTTTCCTATCCATTGTTTTCTACATAACACACAATGTAAGTGGTGATTTTTCTATAATTTATATTTATGTATTACTTTTGTGATGTTAATGAACCTTAATGAAAATGTTATATGTCATGATTATTAACAGGAGAACTGGATGCTAATAGTTATTATTTAACTCACGGTATTAAGATTTCTTTTGTTTGCTTATGGTTGTTACTTTGTAACTTGTTAAGAGTCAGCATAAGGTAGTCTAGAAGTATAATAAATAATAAATACATTTAAAATTATTTGATTTAATCAGAAAGGGGGAAACTGGCCAAGGAAGCCCTGGTTAACTTGGAGAGTTAATCAAATATTATTAAAAGGATTACAATGCTTGGATGAATTCTTCATATCTCTCTTCATTGCAGAAAATCTAGGAGAGGAAGTAATGCTTGAGCAGACTTTCCCAGAAAGTAAAACTAAAGAACTGGAACAACCATCCTGATTAGATGAGTTTATAGATATGACTGAAGAATCTTGAAAATCATACTAAATCACGAGATTGTTTAATAAATTACCATGTCTGTATTTGCAGAGAACATCAAGTCATAAAACTGCAATGGCTCAGTTCAGATGCTGCACTGTGTCAGAAACAAAGAAGTCACATTGTAGCTCAGATGGTATCCATTAAGAGTTAAGAATCCAAATGTGAATTTGCTTAACTTCTGACCAGAAAGAGAGCATACTATCGTCTCTTACTTTATACTAGGATTACATTCCTTGAAAGGCTTACATAAAGCAAGATCAATAGAAAATGAAGGGTTGTGGGTCATGGATTCCAATGTTGTAACCTATGTGCATTGACTGATATGCTTCTAAATTTTAGAGCCTTTTTCTTAAACACTATGTCTTTCAAACACGTTTTCCTTCATTGTCGCATGCTCTTTATACAGCAAAAGCATTTTTGCCATCTTTTCTACAGCTGTATTTCTAACGTACATGATTGTTATGACAGGGAGGTAGAATGCATCATGAATTATATTTGCATTCTTTATTGTTGTTGTCCACACAGTGAAGAGTTCTAGCAGATTTGCTGAGGTTAAAAGCTTGTCCTAAGGCTCAGAGTCCTTCACTTGCTTTGGTCCAGCTAGGTTCCTAGTCAGGGTGGGGTTCAGCCAGTTCGGGCCAGTTTGGGTGAACCAAATGTTAATTTTACATCCAGTTCGGCAAACCGGTAGTTCCGACGGCAAGATGGCCCCGCCCAGAAGTCCCTACACGCTCCATTCTGGCTCCCAGGTAAGTGCAGGGAGGCCTCCTAGGCCCAAACGGGATGCAGGGGGTGCAGCGCGGCCACCCAGTGCCCTGTTTTGGCTCTCCTGAGGCTCTAGGGAGGCTTGCTAGACCCAAAATGGGGTGTGGAGGGTGTGGCAAAAGAAAGAAGAAAGAAAGAAAGAAAGAAAGAAAGAAAGAAAGAAAGAAAGAAAGAAAGAGAAAGAAAAAGAAAGAAAGAAAGAAAGAAAGAAAGAAAGAAAGAAAGAAAGAAAGAAAGAAAGAAAGAAAGAAAAGAAAGAAAGAAAGAAAGAAAGAGGGAGGGAAGGGAGAAAGAAAGAGGGAGGGAAGGAGGGAGGGAAGGGAGAAACAGGAAAGGGAAGGGAAAGTGAATGAGATATGGATGGATGGATGGATGGGTAGAGGGAAGGAGGGAGGGAGGGAGAGAAAAAGGAGATGAAGGAAGGACCATACACCCTGGCACTAGATGCAGCTTCAGAGAATGCTTTGAAACAGCACAGCAATCCAGGGCTGGAAAGGACTTCAGAGGTCATCTAGTCCAACCCCCTGCTCCAAGAGCATTGTTAAAGTGAGTTTCTTTCTTTTGACCCACACAGTCACTTGACCACATAGTGACGCCTACTAAGCCACACCCACCAAGCCATGCCCACAAAGCCACACCCACAGAACTAGTAGTAAAAATTTTTGAATCCCACCACTGTTCTAGGGTTACATAGGTCATTTTCCTGTTCATTTTGAGAAAAAGAGTTAGACATAACTTTTGATGATAAATTCCCATAGTAAGAGTAACAGTTATTGCAGATGAAGAACTAGGTGAAAGAGTCAAAACTAGTACAACTTTATAATACATGTGAGTGAGGACAGAAAAGAGGCTTGGCAGGAAAATAGTTAAGTAATTTTGGGAGAAAGAAATCTTGGCATATTTCTAGATCTTTAATACAAATTAATTTCACTGATGCAAATCACACAATAATTTTTTTTCATGTTAATCAAATTCTTGTGCAAAAAGTGATCAGTTACATAATGGCAAAGTCACACAAGACAAATTCATATAAAACAAGGGAAATCAGTCTATAGAAAATGGGAAGAGGGGTAGTTTACTAAGGAGTTATAGTCCAGCTTTTTTTCAGGAAAGTTATTTTAAGTTAAAGGTAGTGAAAAGCATATATTAATAATAAAATAGAGTTAGGTTTGTTCAAAACAAAACTTAAATAAATCAATAGACAAATACTCAGGATTGAGAGAAAAATGCTAGCTGCGTTATCAAAGAACAGGCATAGCTATTCTACTATTGTTTTGTTTGGTTTTTCCAACAAAAAAAGTAAGTCTTCCACCAAGAAATTGCAAAAAGAAGAATGTTGGGGAAATATTGAATTTTGCAACAGATAAAAACATAATCAGGGATTTGAAAAAAATATTTCAGATGTATGAAAATTATAGTATTGTAAAAATTGCACTCTAGCATACTAGAGATTAGCTGATGATCTGGTAGACTATTAGATTATATTTTTGAAAATCCTAGAGGAGCTGTGACCAGTCACAAGTGCCAGATGACTGTAGGAATTATCTCTATTTTCAAGTGTCACAGAAAGAAAACTTTAATAACCTATAGATAAATTAGTCAGACACTGATACTCTGAAGATTCTAGAGCAGATAATTAAAGGTATATCCTTTATGCACCTTGAAAACAATATAATTAGATCAACATGGAATTGTCAAGAACAAATCTTGCCAGGCAGTTAATTCATTTTTTGACTGGATAATTTCATTAATAGATTGTGGAAATACTGATGACATAAAATACCTTGACTTCAATAAACAAGCAACAGTAAACAAATACCCAAGACATGGTGCTGCTTAGCAAGCTAATTAAGTGTGTGTGGGATGACATGACAATTAAGTAGATGTATGGCTAACTCAAAGATCGTATTTAAAATGGTTCATTAATAGTTTCTCATCAAATCGGAGAGAGAGCTATCAAATTAAGTGACACAAGATTCAGTAATCAGTCTTTTGTTCTTCAATATTTTTAATGACTTGGTTGAAGAGGTGGAGGGTATGCTAATCATATCTGCAGGTAATACAAAATTGAGTAGCATATATAATACCCAAATATAGGAATAAAATATTAAATGGCAGAAATGCTAAAAGACAGAAATAAAGTGCTAAATGTCCTGATTGGTTGGAATCAAAAGCTGAAAATAAAAGAAGTGAAAGATGAAATTATTTACAGAGGAAACAAAATCTAATATGCAAGTTATGTGTGGAGTGTATGTGGCTTTATAATAGTTTCTGTGAAAGTGATCTTGAGACAGTGGCTGATTTTAAACCAAATTTGAGCTAGCAATATGATTTGGCTGCACGAAAAATACAAATATTACCTCTTCTCCGATCATGCTCTAATTTCTCTCATATCAAATCTGATGCTCAGAATTGCACTTGATATGTTTAATTCAGTATTTCTCAACTTTGGCAGCTTCAAGATATGTAGATGTCAACTCCCAGAATTCCCCAGCCAGTGCATCTGAGACTAAATTCAGAATAATGATAGGCACTTTTTTTTTCTTGAAGTAAGTACTAGTACACTTAATTGTACTAAACAATGAAGCCATGGTTTCTCAATCTTAGCTACTTTAAGGTGTATGGATTTCAACTCCCAACATGCTGGCTGGGAATTCTGGAAATTGGAAGTCCGCAAATCTTAAAGTTACCAAGACTGAGAAACACTGAATTAAATACATCTAGTGCTATTTTGAACATCTGAACATCGGACTTTATATGACAGAAGTTACAGCACTATAAGAGAAGAAACAAATATCAACAGAGAGTAGAAATTAAATCCTAGGAAGAAAAACCAAAACAGCAGACAAAATAAGCATTTGCTAAAGCAGTAATTGTATAACACTTTCTTCAAGATAATCAATGAAAGCCTGCATATATAGAAGCAAATTTGTCTCCTTTGCAATGTTTAATGGACACAGAAGAAGCAATTCAAGTTATCCTTTCCAAGTCAGATTGCCATATCCAAATTATGATTTGGTTAATCCTGAAGACATTGTGTAGCTGGATTTCTAAAAAGAAAGAAATTGATAACTTTTCTAATCAAAGCATTCTAATAAGATGTGCAAAATATGAAGAACAGTTCATTTATAACACAATGTGAATGAAGTAGTCACTTAAACCATATGAGTTTTGCAAAAACAATCTTAGCTTTTGCAAGACTTATATGGTTATTTTAAAAACTCTCCACAAAAAACACTTCCATTGGTATCTTCAGCAAAGAAAGATGTAGCCAGTATTTATTCTGAATCATTGTTAAAAGAGTATTATTTTGCATATTTGACTATTATCCAAAATTAGGAGACATCTGTAGATATAAATATATTCATTAATTTCAGATTTATAATGTAGCAGTTTGAATATCAACTGATCCTCAAGGGAAGGGAGGTTGATAATGTTAGGTGTTTACTAAAATACCAAGCTATCAAGCAGCTGTGAATGAAGCAAAATCTATGGTAAGATCATTGATAACTGGACTGAAAGCAAAATTCTCCGTAACATAGTAATTTTACATAAATCAAGGGCAATTGTCCATAGTATTAGGGTTGGGCAACGTATGTGCTTTGGTTGTAACCTGGTAAATAACATGGAGTTCAGGGTGCTTCTTTTAAAACAGTTAAAATGCCAGGTATCCCCCATTCCACTCAATAATGGAATAATTAAACTTCATTTTAAAACAAATTTTAAAAACTAGAAATAAGCTACTTCAACAATTTTGTGAACGTAGCTAGCTAAGCAAATTACCTAATTTTCTGCAGTCTAACAATAAAAGGACATTCATCCATGAGGAGGACAAGACTGAAGTTTTAGGTCATCAGCCCTGGTCACTGATGGAGAGTTGAGTTTACATAACAGATGCTGGGAAAGGACATTTCTCAGTATAGCAATACAAATAAATATTGTAATACAGCAATATTGAGGAGGAATATAATTAGGAGGCTGCTTTGGGAACATTTGCAGGTTGTCTGCTATTAGTTTGCTCAACTAACAATCAGTGCCCTTAATACTTAAAATATATGACTAGCACTAGGACCATGAGTAATTTGAAGGGCACCATGACTGAAGATATTGGACAGAAATAATGTGGCTGCAGCTTCTGCATCAAGTTCCGAACATATTATATCATGAGCCGAGGAGATCCAGATTTCTATTGCCAGTCATCAATAATAGTTCTAATACATTTTGCAGCTTAATCTCACTTTATGACAATTTAATAATAAAAGGCAAAGCTATGAAGGCATAAGAAAATTTTGGCTTTCTGGAGCAAAGGTAAATGCAAACTATCTATTTACTGAGGTTTTTTTTTTTTTTTTGCTATGTATCAATATATTACAAAAAGTGCAATGTGGTCTCTGATAAATAAAAAAATAGAACTAAATTTAACATAATAATGAATATATTGAAATAGAGACAGTTACCCTAAAACATTAAAAGCAGCTGCAAGTAATTTAAAGATCACTTCTAAAAAATACAGTTAGATTTAAACAAAAACATAATCTAGAGCAGCACATTTCAAACTTTGGGAATAATAAGAAAATTTCTTATAGATTTTGACAATTAGATTCATGATGAGATAGATGGTTTGTTAAATAGACTTTACAGAGTGGTTTTAACTAAGCCTGGGAAACAATCCGCATCTCAGAACAGATCTTTCAGTATTGGTGTAATATGTTCTTAATATGTTTGCCAGTCTACAAACTAACTGTCAAATTTTGTATTGAATAAAGTATGAAGTGTTCAAAGTTACACAGTAAGCATGTCTACAACTGATGCATTTGGAGTATGTATATAACTGTTTCTAAATCAAACTGATTAAAGGAAGGTAGCTATTTATGCCTTAAATGGAATGCTGCAACCGTATAACCTTATAATTATAAAATCCCGTGAAACTTCATAGCCAGCATAGGATCATAGCCATCCCCAGGCTACCAACCTGATCTTTCATAAAAAAACTTTTCTGGAAAAGTTGTATCCTAACCTAATTTTTCTAGTGACCAATGCCATCTCCATTTTGGCTGTTTCAGTCAACTTAGAGTCAGTTTGGAGTAGTGGTTAAGAAATCTAGAAACCAGGACATTGTGAGTTTTAGTCCCAACCTAAGAACAAAAATGAGCAGGGTTACCTTGAGCTGGTCACTTTTTCAGAAGACTTCCTAGTCCCTAGGAAGCAGGCAAGAGCAAGTTACTTCTGAAAAAACCTTGCCACGAAAACTGCAGGGACTTGTCTAGTTAGTCTCTGGGAATCAGACATGATTGAACAGAAGAAAAAAAATAGTCATCTTGTTCATCTGTATCCATCCTATTAGCTAACTTTCAAGGTTCTTGATCGCTTTCTTTGATATTCAGAGAACAATGGCTAGCAAAGACGTCTTAGGCTAGCAGATAGAGTTCTCAACTTATGACCACAAGTGAACCCAAAATTTCCGTTGCTAAATGAGATATTTGTTGGGAGTTTACCCCCCATTTTATAGCATCTTTCGTTCAGTGAATCACTGTAGTTATTAAATTAGGAACACAGTTGTTAAGTGAATCTTGGCTTCCTTCCTGCCATAAGATTGTCAGAAGATTGCAAAAGGTGGTCATATGACCCTGGGACACTGTAACTATCATAAATAATAGTTGCCAAACGTCTGAATTTTTTTGACTGCATGATCATGGAGATGCCATAGTGTTCTTAAGTGTGAAAAATGTTCATAAGTCACTTCTTCTGTGCCGTTGTCACTTCGAACAGTCTTAATTGTTTTAAATCGGGGACTACCTGTAATTAGTTCCAAAATTGTGGAACAAACTTCCCAACAAATTTATGTAGATACTAAATAACATAAAATTAAAACACAAAGTAGAATTTATGGGACAGCACAGGTCTTGCTTTCTAGATATGTGACCCAATAAAAAGAACTAGAACAGTTTCAGTCACTTTTCCAAGGTTTGTATCATAGCTGATTTAATTAAAAGCCACTGGAGCAAGTCAAGGTGGCTGCATCCCCTACATCTAGTTCCCAGGATAAGTCACTCAGCAAGATAAATAAATCAGAATCAGTCTTTTCTGGTTGAGAATTCAGTTGAATTGGGTCCAGACAATTAGCACCACCCATAAGTGTATGAACTGATGATAGTGTTAAATCTTTCTTTTTCCTTGTAAATTGGTATTTTCACAGCAATAACAAAAGCAAAAGTCTTCAAACTTGACAGCTTTAAGACTTGTGGACTTCAACTCCCAGAATTCTTCCTCCAGTCATGTTAGCTCAGGAATTCTGGGAGTTGAAGTCCACAAGTCTTAAACAAATTTGAAGACCCTTGGGCAAAAGCAAAAAAAAATCATCTGGTCCTAATATGCTAATAAAGAAAAGTATTTATATTGAAATGGAAAATATTGGTTTCCTAATGGAAAGTATTAGTTTCCTAATGTATTAATAGGTTTAAAAATGCAACAAATATGTAGCAAAGGCTACCAGTAGATTTCTAATGATCTGAAGATTCAGAATAGTTCAACAACAGCAAATAAAATTATTTTAGCTCCCAACAGTTTGATAATAACAAGAATAGCATGCAAGTTAGAAGTAAGGATTTCCTACTGAGGCTGACTTTGAGATATAATCTCAAACATATTTAGAGGGTAGTAGGTTGGAAAGGTTGTAGGGAATAAGTAATTCTACTTCTTTATTTAAAATTTTCAATGTCTGCACAAATCCCAGCTCAGTTAGTACTTTACACGTGTTTCCAATTGGTGGATTTATTTATTTAATTTTTGTGGCACCATCTCAGACAAGTGACCATGAGTGACCAACAACAAATTAAAAACAAAAACAAAATGAGTAGACAATTATGAGTTGACATATTTCCTCAAAAAACAACAACCCACCTCATCTAAAATACAAACATTTCAATAAAAAAATCATTAGGCTCCAATAGACATTCCAACCCCAAAACCTAGGAACAAAGCCATGTCTTTGGAGATTGGGGCCAACCTGAGCACTGGGGAAGATGTTCCATGGGGCAGGTACAGTGACAGAAAAGGCTATCTTTCTGGGTCCCATCAACACACACTTTTTAATAGATGAGACCCATAACATACCTCTCCTGCCAGATCCAGAGAGAGGTCCTGCAAATAAGTGGTCCAAAGCTATCTTGGAGTTCTTTATTCCATAAGTTTGACTTCTGTCCACTTTTGCTTTATGATGAATGAGTAAGTTTATAAATATATCATCCTGATATATTCATGAGTTATCTGAGATGAGATGGGGTGGTACATACATTTGACAAATAAAATAATTTTTTGCATAGGGAGTATTATGCTCGGGGTTAGTTCAAGATTAACAAAAAATCTTGAGATTCAGCCAGAAGCTGAAGAAGGAATGGCACTTACATTTTCTGTCCATACAAATCCAAATATATTATATTTAAAGTCTATAAATGGTTTTAGCAAATGAAGGACAAATTCATCTAAGTACTTTTCTAATAACTCATCCTATTTCCACTTACTGGGGTTGTTCAGGAAGCACCTATATAGTACACATATAGCTTCCAAACTTCAGGAATATCTGTAAGGCTACAGTATATTCCTATAAATAATAAGGTTAATTCTCTTTTTAATTATCTGAGAATAAATCTGTCTGAATTCACAAATTATTTTAATTAAACAGATAAAGAAAAAAATATAGCAGTGTCAAAGGTCATATGTTTCCTTCCAAAAATTAGCATTTATGCAGATCAGGGTCATTATTTTATAAGATAATATTTGCACAGGACTTATCTTTCAAATGTTATACATCTTTCAAATGTTATAATCCAGTGTGATATTTATTTTAAAAGTTCAAAAAAGCAATTTTGCATAGAATTGTCTTAACATCCTTCTTAGGGTGAACTGAATTATTTTCTTTTGCTTACTCTTCTGATTCTGGAAATCAGTTTTGCTGCATATACTGTCTACTGTAAAATAATTTAAAATGGGAATCATGATATAAGATTAAAAACTTAATGTTCTAATATTGCCCTGTACCAATATTAGACATACTATTGACAATACAATTTATGACCACAATAAATTAAGGCAACTAAATTTGGAATTCAAAAATCCAGATGTCAACTAGATGGCAGCAAGCAGATACAATGTCTCTAGTTCTTATGTGCCATCTATGATATCCAATTTAATAGCCCTAAATAAATGCACAATTCAGTTTAGATTCTTTCAAATCTGATGAATATATAACAGAAATGCTAATATGTGAAGTTAACTGTTGATTGTTTTGATTAACTACTAATTGCATACATAACATAGAGACCCAAACAATCTGGGTTACTATTCTCATAGTAATATGGTAGAGCTTGAGATTAACTCAGAACATCTCTCTCCTTGGATAATTTTACATTAAATTAAAACCATACAAGTACACAGACCTGTTCAGAAAATGATCAGACTGACAGAAATCCAGAAGCATTTTTTGTAAGTCTGCTGCAGCAAGAAGTTCCACAGTCCTAAGACATTATGCAGAATCAGAGAAATATTCATACAAATCTTTTTCTGCAAATGTACAGCCCTGTTAAAATGAATAGGAGCTGTAAGAGTTCCTGAGAGAAATTTAATATAGCTTGCATGAGGAAACATCTCACTGAATGAGATTGAGATCAGCCATAGACTATTTTCACATGACATAGTTATCCTTGGTTAACTTGAATCAAAGTTTGCTCAATTAAACTACTTCCTGAGTTTTCATATTAGGGTAGGACCATTAAATAGAAATATCAGCTAGTTGTGGTCTACATGGTAAAATGTGGTTTCTGTGTATTGTGCGAACAGCTTCAGGTGTGTCTGGTCAGTATGATTTTAGCTGTAATATATAAAGACTAGTGAATAATCTATGATCTGTTTTAGGGACATAATCTATTGATGAAACTGTGGTGTTTTGGCCTAATACGATGTGCAAACAAGGACACATAGACAAGGTTCAGGTATTGCCCGTTAGCCTGTGAATCTAGCTACTATGGATCATAAATCATGATTTATTGCTTAGCTTAAACTTATTGCTTAAAACTTGTTCAATATATGATTACTAAGTAAAATCAAGCAACAACTGTTATAATTGAAAGTACTTAAAGCCTCTACCCAGCAACCTACTTGATGAGGAAATAATAGTTTTCTTTTGAGGAAAATTTAAATGCCTCCATCTTGCCTGACTCTTATCTTTTCTGTTCCTTTCTCTTTTCCCCAGCCTGGAATTAATTCAGTAGAATCAGTTCCCTAATACAGGCCATTCTTGCACTATAGTTCTCAACCTACGACTACAATTAGGCCCAAAATTTATGTTACTAAGTTAAAAACAGCTGCTTTCTTTCATTGCAGTGATTCACTAATGATTAAGTGATTAAGATACATTGTTAAGTGAATCTAGCTTTCCCATTGACTTTGCTTGTCAGGTCACAAAAGCTGAGCACATGAACCCTGGATATTGCATCCATCTTAAATATGAACCAATTGCCAAGCATCCAAATTTTGATCACATGACCAAGGGGATGCTGCAACAATTGTACGTGTGAAAACCGGTCAAAAGTAACTTTTTAGTGCTGTTGTAACTTTGAATGGTCACTAAATGAACTATTGTAAATTGAAGACTAAGATAACAGATAACCAGAGTTTGAAGGGACCTTGTAGGTCATCTAGTCCAACCCCCCACTCAAGTGGGAGACCCTGCACCATTTCTGACAAATGGCAGTCCAATCTCTTCTTGAAAGTCTCAAGTGATGGCGCTCCCACAACTTCCGAGGGCAATTTCTGTTCCATTGGTTGATTGTTGTCACTGTCAGAAAGTTTCTCCTTGTTTCCAGGTTAAATCTCTCCTTGTTCAGTTTCTATCCATTATTCCTTGTCTGGCCTACAGGAGCTTTAGAAAATAGCTTGACCCCCTCCTCTCTGTGGCAGCCCCTCAAATATTGGAAGACTGCTATCATGTCTCCCCTGGTCCTTCTCTTTACTAGACTAGCCAAGCCCAGTTCCTGTAACAGTTCTTCGTATATTTTAGTCTCCAGTCCCCTAATCAACCTGGTCTTCTCTGTACTTTTTCTAGAATCTGAACATCTTTTTTATAATGTGAACAAAACTGGATGCAGTACTCTAGGTATGGTCTTACTAAGGCTTTATAGAGTGGTATTAGTACCTCACTTGATCTTGATTGTATCCCTCTGTTAATACAACTTAGGATTGCATTAGCTTTTTTGGCTGCTGCTGCACACTGCTGGCTCATATTTAGCTGGTTGTCATTGAAGACTCCAAGATCCCTCTTACAGTTACTGCTATTGAGCCTGGTTTCATTCAATCTATATGTGTATTTTTGGTTTTTCTTGCCTAAGTGTAGGACTTTACTTTTCTCTAAAATTAATTTCATTTTGTTAGATAGGGCCCAGTGTTCTAGTCTGTCAAGATCCATTTGGATCTTGAGCCTATCTTCTTGGGTGTTAGCTATTCCTGCCAGCTTAGTATCATCTGCAAATTTGATAAGTTCCCCTTCTATTCCCTCATCTAAGTAGTTAATGAAGATATTGAAGAGTACTGGGCCTAAGACAGAACCTTGTGGCACCTCATTGCTTACTTCCCTCCATGTAGACTTAGACCCATTAAGGACGGTTTGTCAGCCAGTTGTGAGTCCATCTAGTGGTGGTGCTATCTATTCTACTTTTTTCTAGCTTACCAAGTAGGTTGTGGTCTACTTTATTGAATATCTTGCTGAAATCTAAGTATATTATGTCCACAATATTTCGCTGGTCTACTAATTTAGTCACTATATTGAAGAATGAAATAAGATTGGTATGATCTGTTTTTAACAAACCCATGCTGACTGCTAGTAGACTACTTCTATACGTGCACAAATTTTGATGAGGGAAGCACTCTAGCCACACTTAAGTCATCAGTTAGAATACCTAGAATACCTAGATAACTAGTTCAGGTTTTATTGATTCCAAAAAGTTTTCCCTCAGTATGACTAATTTGGATTTAATCCTGTAGATTTCCTTATTACTATATCATCATTTTAAGAACTTTTTAACAGCAACTTTTCAAGTGAAAGAACATGTTTCTTTGGAGATCATTGCTGACTGAATTTCCTTTTAAACATTATGCAGTGCAACTTGAAGAAAGCTGCACTTTTGTATATCTAGAACTCCATATATACATATGTGTACACACAGACACAAACACTCCTTAAGATGGAACTGGTAATTTCATTATGATTTGCATAGAATCTCCCACAAGTCTGCATCCTTATTGTGGTAGATTTATGGTGCTATTCAAGAAATGTGATTATCATCTTTCTACATAAGCGTGGATAAGTGCACAATCGTGCCTACTGTCCCTGTCCTATTGTCCCCAATTATTAGTTCCTATTTCTTGTATTTAAACTTATGTTTATTCTTGTTTTTGTTGTATTGTAAGCTTTTGACAAACAAACAAATAAATAAATACATCATCTAGTTTGGCTTTCTGCAACTTGTATGTTGTAGAAACATGATTTTTATTCCTAATTATTGTTTGCTGTTAATCTCCCAAAACTGGACATTCATTTTACTATCAAGGTACTCAGTCTCTCTGGAAAAGAACCATACATTTTCTACCAAATTCTACCAAAGCTATTGAACAATGTATTAATACTACCATTTGTAAAAAAAAATGTCAGCAATTCTCCCTCCTCTTCTTTCCTCCTAAAATCAGAAATAATGCATTGTTTTTCATAGTCAGCAGTATTTTTAGTGTCTACCCTGGTGCATTTGTCCTACTGAAGGAAACAATTTCAATAGTGGTTTGGGGAGAAGGTAGGTGAGTTCTATGTGTGTGGTTTAAATTTGGGCCTTGATAGATTCTTTTTCAGTTATTATTTTCTAGCAACAGCTTTCTATTATGGAATTAGAGCAAGAGAAACAATATGAGTGCATGTGCAAAGGAGCACATTTGAGATCAAGCAAAATGGCCTTTCTGAGTGGGAAGCACCGTAGCTTTTTGGCACAGGAACGAACCACAACTGCTCTGTGAATTAGGTAGTTTCACGTTGTTGGGAATTCATTTTTAACATGCAAGAACATAAAACTACCTGGTTTACGCCAGTTTACTCATCTCAAGCTTTTAAAATGTATGTAGGTTTTCTGTTTGGGTAGGGTAATTCTTACAATGTCTAAATATACAGAAAGGGAGCTTGAAATATGCTGTACAAAGTTTTAGAACTCCTGAGAAGCAATAGGGAGAATTAGAATTAGTTTATTTTTCCCTGGAAACTGTACAACAAATCTTGAAGTAATTGAACATTTACTTCTCTCACCCTATCCCACTCAGTATTTGCACTAGATGAAGTCACAGGATTTCTACTGAAGTATGTGCAGAAACCCATGGCTCTTGATTAGGATCTTCCAATCCATGAATACTCTGGGGTGGGGTAGGCTTAAAAAAGGAGTCAGCCTAGCAATTTATAATCCACCAAATTAAGCAGCTGAAATGAGAGACACATTGTACGTACAGCACATTCCCCCAACCCGCTGGTCTCCAGACGTGAGTTGCACTGTAATTCTCAACATCCCACCAGCAGGCTGTGCTGAAATGGAGATGTCTGGAATTGGATTTCTGCACATCTGAGAAACATGGGAGGCTGTTCTGCAAAATTTAACAGGCAATTCTTCGGCTTTTTTTTTTTTTAAAGAGAAAGCAATCCCTGCCCGGGAGAAGGTCCCTTTAGATTGTGCCTTGAGCGTTTACACTCTCAGCTTTTCTACAGGGGGTTGGGGGTGCTGGTCCCTATGCCAGTCCATCTTTTGCTGTCTGCTCCACGTTTAACTCATGCAACCCACGAAGGATATTGCTGTAAACCGTGTGCGTATCGCAAAACGAATTTAAAAGGGCTCGTTGTTGGCATCTGGCACTGTGCTTTGTCTCTGCCCATTCCCAGCCCTGAAGAACCTTTCAAAGGCTCCTCTCCCCCACACGATCAGTCTCTTAGTTAGGAGCAGGTTAAAATGTCCCCCCCTTGGCAAAATCTTGTGGTGCGTTCCTAGGGAATCTCGCTGCTAAGAGAGGAAGCGCGCGAAGAATCAGCCGCTTTTGATTGTGGTTTGATGATCTTCGACAGGCGACCCAGAGGCCGGAAGTTCTCCTTTAAAACGGTCCCCTTCCCCGGATGGGAAGCTTTTCCTAGCTCCGTGCATCTCGCGAGATCCTAGTACTGCGGCGCAATTCAGCGGGAGCGTTTCCTGCGCGAGGCTTCCACCTCCCCCCCAAACTCCGTCTCCGCTCCCCCTCGCAAAGATGGCAATCTGTTCCCACCCGTGCTAACTAGACGGTTCTTGTTTTGCATTTAATGAGGGACGGGTTGCAAAAAATTGGCTTTAAATTGAAAAAAAACAACCACCCGTGTTTAGTTTTCCTCTTCTTGGAGGCTTCGGGATATTTGGACTCCGCCCTTCCAACCTCTCACCCTCCGCCCCCCAATGGTTTAAGTGGATGTCAGTTCTAAGTAGCCTTCTGGAGCTTTGGATCTCACTCATTTTTCTCTCTTTTCCTACGACCCCTTATCCCAATTCTACTGACGGTGTTAAACCACTGCATATTTGAAACAGACTTACTCGTGGCTTAAGTCTTTGTTCAGGATTTTTCAGCATTAAAAAGGGAATTCGATAAGATTGAAGTATATAGATTCAGCTTTTTTTTAAGGAGCTCGTTTTTCTAATCCTCCGTCCTGAAGTAGCACAACCTTTTGTAAATTTGCCAATAGAAGATCGAACACGAAATAAGATAGATGACAAAACCCACTATTCTTTTAAGTAGACTGAGATCAGTGCAGGAGACATTCTCCAAAGGGCTTTATGAGCTTTATTTTAATATTTTGTCAACTGGAACAGAAATGAATTTTCTTAAAGCTGGGGGGGAGGGATAGGGATAGATGAAAAACTCAAGCTTTATTTGCTGCGTTTGAACTGGATAAGCTTAAAAACATTTGCCTGAAGACAGTAACAGCATAAACAAACTTCACATCTTTATTTCATGAAAACATTTCATTTACAACTGATACAAAGAGGTGATCAGATCAGTATACATCCAGGATTTGGGGTTGCAGCCAAATTTGTATTAGGAAATTTCACGTTAGTCTTATTTCCTTGGAAAAAAACCCATTTGTAATTCTGCATTCAGTACAATTTTGGGAAATCTTATCTGTTATACATACTTCTGTTTCCAGCAGCCAGAAATATGTGCTGACCTAGAACTACAAATGTATTGTCTTCAAATCCACTTTTTCCAAACTGAATAGTGTTTATTAACCACTTTTTACATACCATCCTAAGCCAGGATTTAAACAGGAAGCATGTGAGCAAAACCCCCACCCATTGCCATATCTATGATTTCTGAATCTGTCTGTTTGTCCACCCATCCATCAACAGGTAGTTTGCCTTATCCTGAGTAATATTTATTCTCCATTTAAAGCTGTATTCTGAGATTTGTGTCCTTCTATCCCCAATTGCAATTTCAGACTGAGTTGACTTTTTTATTGTAAGCCCATCAAACTTTTAAACTGGTCAGTCACTTAGGTGAATACCTAAGATCTTGATAGATAAAGTTCAATTTTTAGTTTTAGGGAATTTCTGCCTGCCTCCAACTCTTTTGGATGGTTGCCTTTATTTATTAATTATTTGTAATGTCTCCTGTTCATTCTGCTACTACTTCTCAAAATCCTGCCCTGCAAAGTCCAAATATTTTCACTTGAATAGCTGGAAAGTAATCTACAGCAATGTTTCTTGTGGCACTGTTGGCTTGCTCTTCATCTACATCACTGCAGTCAATTTTTCCCTTCTGAAATTAAGAACATTCAGGTTTAACCCAGATGATAAAGCTTTTTGATGGGATTTAAGAAAAATAGTATTCTTCTCTAAAGTAGTCTACTACAGTAGTAGAATTTTGGATGATAAACAGCTGGAATGGAAACATCTTAAATAATAAGAATTGTGTGTTTTGGAATTATATTTCATTATAAAAATATAAGTTTTTAGAATATGTTAAATAATCAATTGCAGAAAGTGGAAAAAAATAGAGCAGACGGTTCCTCCATGTAAAATAATATGAATCCAATTCTCAGAATTAAAAAAAAAAGTTCTAAACCCAGTATAGGGAAGTAGACTATACCATAATTCTACATGTTTGTTTGATTTTTTTACTTAGCATCATCCCAGGAGACCCAGGAGTATGACATAATTTTACAAATCTTGGCTTACTCTTACCAAAACCAAAACAAACTCTGTTCACACTTCTATCCCATTACGTGGCAGCTGGTTTGTGTGGAGTATGAGATTCTAGCAACCATAAGATCCCAGAGGTCTAGTCTGAGGTGAACCAGATTTGGGGGCTTCTGTGTCCAAATATTGTACAGTTTTTAAGAACTTCAGCAGGGTTTGCACACCACAACTTCCATTCAGTTTGTGCCCTGTCTACCAATAATTTTTTTCTAAGAAGAATGCCAATTCATATTATTCTAAGAATTCCAGTTATCCTAATGCATACCTATACTTAGGACTTTATCTAACCATTAGATCATGCAAGAATAATCTCAAGAAACAACTGTAAAATATATAAAGAAAGATAGTTGTCACTAAACGTTAATCTAGAATGGAAATTTTAACTGCATTTTTGTTCTTATTATATCTTTCAATAGCTTTCAATAAGTCTTAGACATTTCTAATATATAATTTCATTACAAGGGTAAGGGGGAAAACTTTCACTTTCTGGTTGTCTAGAAGGTAAAGGGCAGTATTTTCCATTTCTGTAGTCCACAAGCACACATATGTTTTTGAATTAATGAACATGAGTTCTTAAATGTCAAAATACATGAAAGTTATGATGATCCTATAACTGCTTACCTGGGAGAGTGAATTTTTCAATTCGATTTATTTCTAAGAGTAAATATAGATAGGAATTTTTTTTTTAACAAGGGGGAAACTACTGCTTTATGGCCTCCTAACCTGGTTATTTGTCTATTTTCCAAGAAAGGGATATATTTATGCCCAGCAAAAAGACAAGGATGGGTGCCAGAAACATACTAGTATTTTGGCAGTATTTTCAATTTTAGAGGAAGAGAACAGCGGATACAGGAAGGAAAATGCTGTAGCAAAGAAAAGGACATCACACTTGTAGAGAAAGTTGTTCATATGATGCCTTGCCGTTTATCAAACTGGAATTTTATTGTATAACCCAGAATTGAACTTGTTGAACTTGTTCTCAAATAACCTTGTTCAGATATAATAGAGAAAAACTATGATCCCTAGTTATGAAAATAAGTTACAAGGAAAAATGCATTGGGAGATTTATTTAAAACTTGTTAAGGATTCCTAGGATAGAAGTATGTTACCCCAAAGCAAACAGCATGGAAATCAGTGGGATTTATTTCCAAAACTACATGCTTCATATTGGGACTGTAAATCTATGAATGTATATTGGCCGCAATTAACAACTCACTCCGGAACAGTCCAATTAGCAAGAGTAGGGCTTAGAGTAAATAGCTTGTGGATTGCAGAGCTGGCATTTGAATAACAACAGCAAGCCCTCACATTTCCCGTTTGCACAGATTAATTCTAATAAATTAATACATCCACATCTGACACAACTTGACCCACAACCCAGTTAAATCAGAGCAGCTTATTTTAAGCAATTTGGAGTAACGCCCAGCTTCTAAATGCCTCTATACCACCATCCTTTGTATAATAGACCTGCTTCCTATGGCCTGCATCCTTAAATAGCCTTAGACAATAAGCCCTCTAGTTACAACTGGAGCTAAAATATTCCTTCAAATTAAAGAATAGAACACCTTTACTCATGTCCTATGAAACTACATCCAGGCAAATAATGAGTTGATACTAGGACAAGACCATACTAAGCAGTAACTTTCTTAAGCCTGTTGCTTAAGATAAGCCCATTCAAGAAAAGGTTTAAGTCTTTCTGAACATCTCCAAGTAAGAAAATAAAATCAGTCTTACCTGAAGCTGAGTTCACTTCACTTCATAAAAGCCTACAATGAAATTTCTGCAAAATGAAAAGTTCACACATACTTGCTGGGGCCTAAAGCTTATTTTTTCTTCTCCTTCCCTTGCCCTCTTTCCTACACACATGCCACATAAAAAATAGTTTGATAAATCCAGCCACTGGAATTCACCATTTTTCTTTCTACTTCCCTGCCCACTGCAGTCACAGTTCCTTAGTTTTAAAATCTGATTTTCCATTTCATCCCATAATAGATAGTCCTTATGTCTCCAAATATGGCACAATGTGAATAGAGGACTCAATCTGCTCCTTTGCCTCTTCTCTTCCATGTCACAAGATACTGGAGCAATACTTCAGATATCAGTATATTGCTTGCCTCTTCATGCAAGCACCCTTTGGTGAGGACATGCTAATGTGGCCAATCACTGCACATCCAGATTTGTTACACCAGTGTCTAGTCTAAGAAAGTTTTACATACAGTAATGTCTGGAAACGAGTCTTCTGTATGCTACAAAGTTTTTCTAATGTTTTCTTCCTCTTCTCTGTTTCTATCAGTTAAGGCTACTGATCTGATAGCATAATCTTAGACACATAGTAAGAAATCTCAGAACTCTCTTTTCTTTAGTGGGGTTTATTCCCAAATAAATATGTGAATAATTATGCAGTAAGTGACTTTTCCTGGGTTCTTAATGGAGATGGACCTCATTATGTTCATTTGCAGAATGGCCATGTACATAAATTCATTCACAAGTAGCAGGATCTTGGGTTAAGATATTTTGCAGTGATTTAAAGGGGGAAACTGTTGTACCAATTATCCAAATGAATCAGACAACAACAAAGAACTACAAAAAGTATATTGCATCTCAAAACCCACTTGAAAGAGAGTCTTATCACAAATTTCAGAGGTTACCTCTTGGAGTGTAGGAAGTTGATTATGTTGAATTCTGCCTTGTAGTACGAATAGATTAATCAGCACTCACCTGAACTTTTTATTGGAATCAATTATAGTTGCAAATACACTTACAGTTTGCTTGTGTGAAGTAGAAATTTATGACTTCTACATAGTTAATCATTAAATTAGACCAAAGATTACAATGATGTTGCAATCAATATTAGTTTAGGGGATATAGTTGCTTCCTTTCTGAAACTATATCCATTACTCTCCTAGTATTCTTCCTCATTCCATGTGCAATAAAGGTAATTCTATCTGACTAAATGAATGCCCCTATTCCCATTCACCCAACTTTTCTGCAGTTATTATTCACAGCTAAACCAATACAATTAGTGCTCTTTAATAAATGGGATTAGCTCTCAACCTTGGGCTCATGGGCTTGTGGATTAAAGGGATTTAACTGTTGAAAGGCTTGGTTTATAAATTTATCTTTCAAATCAGAGGTTTTGTCCTCTTTGTTTTTCAATGTAGAGTGCTTGTTCTAATCTCTGACTGGCCTTCTCTAGATTCAAAGCTAAGCAGGGTCAAGCTTGGTCAGTACTTGGTTGGGAGATTTCTGCAGAATACCAGAGTCATAGGCTAACCTTGTAAGGTAGTGGGGACAGCCTTGAAAGAGGGCACTGGCAATCCACTTCTGAAAGACAAAACTGTAGGGATTGTCTTTGTCACCAAGAGTTCAAGCTGGACTCAAAGACAACTCCGAGGCAATAGTTTCAATGAAGGTGAGCCAAACTTATCCAACTGTAATTTAACATCTGCTTCTCCCTCTTCCTTCCCGCCCCCCCCAATTTTTAAAAAAGAAGCCTTCTATCTTCTCTTGTGCACAGATCTCAAGAAAAGATATCAAAGTGCTTTATTAACTGATAAGGAGATAAACCTGGCTTGGAACTTTTCTTTCCAATTTGAGTCCTCCAGCTTCAACTTCTGGGATCTTTTGTTGCATCTGCTCATCTGTTTCCTCTCTAGAAGGCACTTTTCCCTTGGCTCTTTTTGCCTCTCTGCACTTGTTTTCTTCTTCAAGAAACTTCTCAAACATTCAGAATCCTGGGTCGATTCTAACCTTCTTAAAAAAAAATCCTTACAAAGATATATTTTAGATAGAGCTTTTAACTATCCCAAGCCTGCCCTCTTTTCCTAAATCTCATGAAACTGAAGTCTCATTCACAACTTAAAGGAGACCGGTACAAGAATTCGTTTCTGAACTATTTATCCCCCACACTTACTTTCTTTCTTTCTTTCTTTCTTTCTTTCTTTCTTTCTTTCTTTCTTTCTTCTTTCTTTCTTTCTTTCTTTCTTTCTTTCTTTCTTTCTTTCTTTCTTTCTTTCTTTCTTTCTTTCTTCTTTCTTTCTTTTTAGAAAAATGCGGCCGGGTGGTGGTGGTGGTGGATGGGTTGAATTGTTTTTGGTAGTTCTATTCCCGATTATTATTATTATTATTATTTTAAAAAAAGCAAATAATGTTGTGCCTAGGAGTAATTTAATCTGTGAATGAACAACTGCAAACGTCAAAGAGTTGACTCAATCCTAAGAGAAGGCTTTTAATTTAGAATCAGAAAGACAGCGAACTAGCAGACCATCGGCTTTGATGTAAAACCGCCCGGATCTATCGCCTAAAGATTCCAGATCGACCGCCTTGAAATTCATCCTCTCCATTAATCCGAGCGTGTCAACGTCGGGATGCAAACTCTTTAGGAGTTGCGTGAAAAGGTTGAAATTTTAGCTATTTTTTTCTGGGGAAGAAAACTGCCAATGGGTGAATGTGTCAGAGTCAGTAGTTCTGCCCCGGGAGAAACTTCTTCATGGGTCATCCCCTTAATCCAATTTAGCCTTTGTTTGACTACTTCGGATTGCAACTGAAGCCCAAATGCACTTCCTTGAAAGTTAGATCCATTATAACGAAGGAAATTCGTTTGTAATTATATGGATCAAAGGGTGGAGGGTGTTTCAGTGAAAATTGTGTGTGTGTGTGTGTGTGTGTGTGTGTGTGTGTGAACTTCCCACTCCGGTTTTACAGAAGTTCCTTTATCTGAATAATTTAAATTTACCTATATGCAGTGTAATCCTGCACTGCCACTAAATTCACTGGATTCACTCCCAAGATAAGGGATGGATGGTCTACATTTTGAATGGTGCTCATTTAAAAACCTGAAAGAGCAATTATTATTGAAATCTCCAGCACTTCCAATGAGCATTGCAATATTTGATACAGTTTAATCAAGTAGATAGAAGCTCTACAGAGATCCTAGTTGTAGTTGTTAGTTGTATGATATAGAAAGCATGAAAAGGGGAAAATGTTCCTTGGGAAAAGAGATGACTTCCCCCTCCGCACATGGTTTATTACTAACAATAAAAAAAATGTGGGGAGCGGTTGTAAGTGATGTTTGTGATCTTTTAAAAGAAGTAATCACCACTTACCATTTATCAAGTATAAAAAGGGGGGAAAGTATTGTAATCCCAAATTTGCATGGTGAAATATAATTTCTATGAAAAATTGGTCAGACAAAAGTGGTATTGTCTCATAACACAAATGAAGAAAGAAAGACTAGAGGAGAAACCATGATTTGAAAGAAGTTATAGCCCTAAATTTAATTAAATTACTGGATATTTTCAGGAAGGTAATTCTCAGTATATGTAACACATTAAACAGAAGTCTAGAGATTGTGAAATGTGCAATTTAATTTTTATCAATTTTCTGAAATAAACATTGCTTGAACTTCTCTTTCCCAAAGTAGTAAAAGGTATTTTTGAATAGCCAACTGTTGTCTACTTTGGGATATATATTGTTCTTTGTTTTAAAATGGAATGAGTCTTCTTAATTTTTTAAGAAAAATATAAATGCCCCATCATTTTCTAAATAGGTCACATATTTTGAAAGCCAGTTTTAAAAAAAGAAACAGAATGTCTTCTTTGCCTTAACAAGCAGAAATAAGTTTACACTCTGAAGCAAATTTGGGTATTTCAAACTTAGTCAAGAGGTTTTTATTTATGTGTGCTGAGATTTTTTGGCTTAAAGTTCTCTAGATTGGATAGTATCTGGAAGTCTTGTTTAGTAATTACTCTTGTCTGTAATCTTCTTGCTATTCCTGCTGTGTTTAGTAGATGGCCTTGGAAAAATGTTTTGAGATGAGGAAACCCTGTTTAACACACTAGGGCTTTGGGAAACAGTTCTCCAGAAAGCAAAACTGTTTTCCAGACATTAGTCTGCATGGTATTTTCAAAATGAAAAATGAAAAGCATCTCAATTTAAAAAAAAGACCCTTATATACTAAATGAACTAAAGTTGATCTCTCTGTTTTAAACAGAATATCAAAAGAGTCTGTCTTGATAATGTGGATGGATGAGCGCTATGGCTTTTTTCTTCTTTTTATGAAAGAGAGGAAATTAAAATGAATATATCCCTGGATAAAACCCCCAATACATGGGAAAGCAAATGGCTTTTGCAGGTCTTCTTGTGTGGTTTCTCACTAGATAAAATTTTGGATTCTGTTCATGGAAACTCTTCTGATGACATTTGAGTATAAATTTATATACTCTACAAAATTATGTACTCAGCTGCTGGCATGTCTCATAATTATTTATAGGAGGTGCCTGAGGATTTCCCAAAAATATATTCATTATAGGTAAAACGTGAACAAATTGTCTTGTAAAAAAACTCTGAACAGGTGTTTCCTTTCAATTAATTTTCAGTAAATTTCATAACTTTTTTCTTTAAAAAAAACACCTCTCTAACCACTTCCAAAAATGCTTGCTAATCCATTACTGATCTAAATTCTCAATCTAAATTCTAGCCAATGAGAAAGCCTGTCTTTCCATAATACCTTCAAATAGTAGCCCATATATACTTTTGAATGCCCAAAGTGCAAGAGGATACTTTCAAATCTGATTTTGTAAAAATTAAAAATGCCATGCAATTGTATTTATTTTATGCTTTCTTTTCTGTTTTAATTGCTGTGGGATGCCTATTTCACATTTAAAAATCTGATGTATTTTCTAGTCTGATTAGTATTAAACGTATTATTTAATATTTATTATTAAATATTATAATTAAAATAAATCAAGGAAATCTACACACTGGCAGATGATGTTCACAAAACTGAGTAGCAGTCACGTTTTAAATAAGGGATTATTTAAAGTAAAACATTTTGAGCCCCTCCCCCACTTTGGCTTAAAGTTTGCCTTAGAAGCAGCAAGAACAACAACAATAGACAGTGATGGTTCCTTGAGACTAGAAGAAACTTAAAGAACCAACTTAATTAGCCCAAACCAAGCTGAATTGGATTATTCTGCATATTAACTACAGAACAGAAATCCATCTCAAATGCTAAAGTATCATTTTCAGATACTGGCTGTCAGGTTTCATTTTGAAGGGTTCTATCCACATCAATACCTAATCACTCTTCAGAATTTCAATCCTTAAAGATCCCCGCTAAACTCAGTGAGAAGTGCCCAGGTTTTTATTATTATTAAATCCATTGATTGCAGGGAGAGAAGGAAGACCTAGCTGAATTTGACTATTTAAACTATTAGGTAAAAAATAATTTACATTTGACTGGACATGATCTCAGTTGCAGTCCTTTTAAAGATTTACTTGAAAAAAATTTCAATTAACCTGCTTAGTGCAAAATATATGTGCCTGAGGTTCAAACATAAAGTGTCTTCGCTCTTCCAACTATCCACCTCTGCCTTCCTTTGAACCACAAATGAAGAGCATAAGTTGGATAAGAACGGGGTGCAGGCTGGTTTTCCATGTGCTGTTATATATATTACTCCAAAAAGAAATCACTTACTACAGCATTTGAATGGATCAGCTTTCCCACTAGTTCAGATGACCTCTAATTCCTGTTTCATCCTCCCCAACTTCTTTCTTTCTTTATTTTCAAAGGTCCCAGGATTTCTAAGGATCTCCTACTCTGATTATTCTTAGCACTGTACTGCAGCGGCCCTCTGTGATTTCTTTTAATTAATATATTTTAATTTCTGCCAGAAAGAAAGGTTATTTCTTTTCTTCCTTTGAATGCCTCAGTCTATCTATGCACACATCTATCTTCCAATTTCCTGGCCATTGATATATTTCTCAACCCAGTTCTGGTCTACTTTACTATCTACCAACCCAACTGTGGTCTTTGCAAACCCCACATTTACACACATTATCCTGCTCCATATCTTCACAATAGCCACTTCCACTCTGTAAGAAGAAAATATATTTGAGTGAAAGGATGCTTCATCATATAGTCTGCCATAGTTGTTATTGGACTTAGTCTCTTCATTGCCAGAAGGACCTCTTCTAGAAGAACTAATGGAATTCTCCAAAGCCCCAGCGAGACCAATTACTCGGTCAAAGCCAGGGCTTAGAAAAGGGAGCTTTTACTTCCAAAGTCACAGAATACAATCCCTTTTTCTGCATTCCTATTGAATGAATATTTGCACCATTTTAAAGGTGTTTGCTGAAAGCTTAAAGATCTCTCTTTTTCTTTTCTTGTTGCTTTTACTTTTAGAAGAGTGAAATCTTGTGTATGTGGGAGGGGGGGCGACACAGAGCATCCCCACCCATCCCAACACTTCCTGCTCCGTTGGAAAGAAAACGGGATCTACCAGGTTACGGAAGAGGAATTTACGATCAGGCATTGTTGCGATGCTTGACGAGACCGACAGCTAGCTTGGCAAGGCAGTTAAGCCGGAGCGCATTGGTATAATAAATCAATGCTGATATAACGAAAAATATTTACTTAGAAGTAAATGACACTAAACAGCAATGAAAAGAGAACATAAACTTGCAATTATATGTTTTAGGACCTGTGCTGTCAATCTATCCTCCACAGCCGCTGACCTGAACGGGAGAACTCTTCGGAAGCAAAGGCACTGAACGAGATTTAGTAATGGAAATCCATAAGGATCTAGCTTGTGTTGGATTCATTCTGCAGCATTAAGAAGGTTGAACAGCAGGAGGGCAAAAAGAGGGGTCTGTAAGGTTCAAGACATCTCTCCCATCCCTGGCTTCTCTATCCCCCCCCCCCGCCCCCCGCCCCAATACCCTCCCTTTCCACAGGCAGTAAATTCAAGGCTATAAAAATCAAAGAAAGCTAATGTAAGTTTTATTCAACTATTTAACCGTCTCAGGTCTAACGCCTTCTGTGAGGAAAGAAAAGGAAGCGGTACCGAATTGGACATTTTACAAGGGTAGTAAAATTAAAGTGCGTGTATATGGCGGGGAAGAAGGAGAGAGGGGAGGGGAGATTCAGCAGTGCAAATCCGTCTCCTCTCCACCAAGCCGCCTCCGCCCCTCCACTGCTTTCCAAACAAACGGGGCTATTGCAGTCCGGAACCGGCATTCCCCCCGTAGTTCACGCTCTGCCTGTTTAAAACCTTGTCTATCAAAGCAACATATAACTCAGTGATTCTGCATGTAGATACACATACATAAAAATATACGGGAACGATAAATACGTGAGTGTGAATATATGTATCCCTGCGTAGACCTTTTTTTATAATTATATGTTTACCATATAAGCTACTGTTTTACTACGAGCTATAGATTTCATTCAGGCATCATCAGGTCACGCGCGTGTACATCGACACCGGCATACATAATGCACACGCGTGACAATGTTTAATATATAATCGTGGAGGGATTATATATATACAAATCCTTGCCAGTTAATGTTGAACGGAGGGGAGACACAGGGAAAATCTTCCGGAGTGAAAAGCTTTTGCAATAGGTTACTCGCCATCTACAACCTAGCTTTCAACGACAATAGTAATGATTGTGATAACAACCACCACCATGTGGAAAGCATCTCTCGCGTACGTGCATCCGTACGCCTTGGACTTGTAACCCGGTTCATCCCCCGCCCTCTTCTGGAAAACTTTAGAGAAAAGAAAGCCCAATTCATATTGCATTTTCCCGACTGAGATAAGTAGCCTTGACATATCGAAGGCTCGTGAAGGCGTCCAGAATGGCCGCCTATACATTTGGCAGTGGGGGGCGGGGGCGGGATGGGGGAAAGTGAGAAATCCCCAGAAGAGCCTTAAGGAAGGCAAAGAGAGGACAAAACTCAGCATTTCTCTTTCATGTTTCGGGGGAGAGAATCGATCCCCCCCCTCCCACATCGACATCGCTGCAGCATCCATCCACCCCCAGCCCAGAGAGGCCCCCCTCCCATCCCCGTTTGCACTGTACGTTTCGCTTTCTGAACCCCCGACGTTTTGCAACATCGCCTCGACAGAACGCAATCCATCCTTGATATGGAATGCAGAGGGCGGCTGACAGCCCGGGCGCGCACACACACACACACACACCCGCCCGCCCGCCCCGCTCCGCCAGGATTGATTTACGCCTGCCCTGACGCTTTATCAGCCTCACGAAAAAAGTTTGACCAATCATTTTGCTGGAAGCTCCCAACCCGGCAGTCCCGACTGTACTTTTTCTTGGCTGGGAAGTTGATGCTGGAGGAGGAAAGGGGGTTAAGCGAGAGTGTCGCCTGGTTTGGTGTTTTTTTTTTGTTGTTTTTTTCTCCCGAACAGCTCCCCCTCCCCCACCCATATACTCTAATATCCGTACAGCAGCTTAACTAGAGATCTACTCCTTATTTTTTTATTGCTTGTTCGCTCGCTCGCTGGTTTGCTTTCCCCTTCATTGAACCGTGGTGCTCGTAGGATGTCCAAGAATGTCAATTTCTGGAACTCTTAGCAATTACTATGTCGACTCCATTATAAGCCATGACAACGAAGACTCTCCCGCCGCTAAATTCTCTTCCGGGCAGTATTCAAACTCCAGGCAAACTACCCACACTGAACACCTCGAGTTCCCCTCCTGTAGTTTCCAGCCCAAATCCTCCGTTTTCAGCGCTTCCTGGACGCCTCTGCCGCCACACACTGCTGCTACCCTTCCTTCGGTCTACCATCCCTACCTCCAGCATCAAAACATCCCTACCTCAGAGAGCAGGTATCTACGAAGCTGGCTGGACCCAGTGCCCAGAACAGAAAACATAGCAGCCGGGCAGGGACCAGTTAAAACAGAACCGCTGCTGGGACACCCCGGGGAGATCCGTAAACAGGGGACACAGGAGTACCACTTAGACCCTTCTGCTGGAAGGGAAGGGATCGCTTCCAGTCAAAGGCCCAGCTTCGAGGACAATAAAGTTTGTGAAGGAAGCGAGGACAAAAGCAGGCCAGATCAAAGTAAGTTATAAAAAGTGAGGAAGTAAACATCATAAAAACCTAAGTGGGGGTGTCATAAAAGGCACAATGGGCAGGGGAAGCTTTAAAAAAAAAAGATTTTAAAAGAGAATTCTTCCCCCTTCCCCCATCTAAGCCACTGCTGTTAATCTAGGGCTGGGGGTTCTGGAGTGGGTGGTTTCTCGGCTTAGTGTATTGTTGGAAGTGATATAAGCATGGAAATTGGAAGGTGAGGGTGGAAGGGACGCGCGATTCGACTTTACTTGCAGCCGGTGGCTTGAAGAAGGGACAGTTGCTTCGCGGGCTTCGGGTTGTATGTATAAAAATTGGCGGTGGGGGAGGACAACGACAAAAGATTGAAGGAGTATTGAATGAGCCTCAGTGTGTGTATGTGTGTCCGCGTGCATGTTTGGAGGGAGACTGAACGAGGAATAGACGCGAAGAATGAAAATAGTGTGGAAAAAGGGATCCCACTGAGAACGAAGAAGGGAGATTCAATTTTCCAAGTGTCCTTATTTACCTTGGAGGACCTCGATCCCTGCTAGCGTGCGCTGTCTTCTTCCTTGTTTATTATTATTTGGGTATGAAATGTACATTCCGTGTGGGTATGAATATTTCAGAGCCAATGCCTTCCCTTGTCCCCCACCCCCAAAAGAATAAATAAATAAAAGAAGCAAGCTTTACTGGGGGTGGTGGTGTTTCTTTGTTTCAAATTTACAAAGAGAAATATAGAACTCTTAAGCTTAATCATGTTTCTGCAATTTCATCACTATTATCCCTCCCTTCCCCCAAACATAGACACCTTTGAGGGAAAATATTGTGAAAAAAACTGGGGGTAAGATAGGGTGGGTCAGGAAGGGAAATGCGACAAAATTTAATTCTAATTCTTTTTTTCTCTCTCTCTTTTTTACTTACAATGCAAGGCAAGTCGGCTTTTTCCTTGCCCTTTGCCCAATGCTGAGGATGTTTCCAATAAAAGAGTTGACTTCAGTATATGTGTGAATTCCCTGATAGTTTCAAACCAGGATGTAGGTTATTTCATTCACAAGATGACTTTCCAAGAAGTTTATTTATTTCATTTCATTTTTGAAGGAAAGGGGGCGCCAATGATGGTGATTATGATAGCGGTGGTTTTTTTTTTATTTGAATTTTTCTTAAAATTAAAACCAAACCAGTACATTATGCCAGTGTCTTGCTCTTGATCGTATTTCATGAACAACTCCTGCCCTTGGGAGTGGAAGGGAGGAGGAAAGAAAGATTTGTGTTGCAGAATTGGCAGAAAATCCAGATCAGAAGGAAGGAAACATTTGAAAAGAATGGGAAGATGGAAGAGAAAAGCTTGTCTGCCCCCCCCTTCCTCACCTTCTCACCAGCCCCAGAATGGAAAGAGAGAGAGAAAGGGCTTACTTCCTAGCGATTATCCAGACTATCCACCGGTGTCCAGCACCAAGTTCTGTGGAATGAAAGTGCAGAGAAGGCAAAGATGGGGGGAAAGCAAAAGGAGATAAGGACCCCATTTTCCCCAGACAGAAGCTGTACTTTCACCTCTGTGCAATTCGTCTTATTCCTAAACTTCTTTATTGACAGAAAAGCATTACCTTGAGTCTAATACACACCCTGTCTTTGTGTGTGCATGTACGTTTTTTTTTTGTCTGTATTTATAAATGTGCATTTTGGGGTTAAAAATAGCCTGCTAAACCCCCTCCCCCCTCTTCTCCACACATCCACTCCCCCTCTCTCTTCTTCCTTCCTTCTCTTGTTTTGTTTTGTTGTCTTTTGTTTCCTGTTTGGGGAATTGTGTGAAATGAAAAATAAATTTATTTTCCTGTTCCAGACCTCATGTTTCCACGAAATGCCAAGAAATTACACACACATTCATATCCCTAAAAAGGGGACCATTGTGGAGACTGCCATTAAAGATAGGTAGCAGTATTAATTATTAACAGCAATGCCTCTCTTCAATATTTAATTTTTTGCTTATTAGAGCCAGCCACTTCTGTGAAGGAAGTAGTTGCTAGGGTTAGGAAGAGAGTGGAAACTAAGCCATGTTTGTGTGTGTGTGTGGTGTGTGAGAGAGAGGGAGGGGGGAGAGAGAGAGAGAGAGAGAATGGATTTCATTTTATCCATGGAGAAATGGCGTCCATATCCCCCCTCCTGCCATCCAACAAGAATTCAGACTTGCAAGGCTGCTTTTAATTTCAGCAGGAGGCCAAGAAACCAGGCAAGAGCTGACTTTTCTGCGGAAGCACCCCCGGTCCTTTCCCTTGGTAGCATAATTCCCTCTGTATGAAAGAACCCAGTTACTAATGGGTTAGGGTAGCTTGTCTTTACATGAACAGCACAACACATGCAGACGCACACTCACATCCAGCTGCCTTTTTGTTTTGTTTTGTTTTGCCTTGGTGAAGAGGTGGCCGCATCAGACCTTCTATAGTCCTGTTTCTGTTTACTCACCTCTGGCGTTTTATTGACTTGGCTTCTAGCCACAGTGTTTCTTCTTCTCTGCCCCTCATTTAAAGGTCTCATGAATTCTCCAATTCAGGACTGTTACTTCTGAAACTCTGCTTGGGCTAAAATAATATCCATGAGTAGAAGGCACTATATGGCGCTGCTGGGGAGATGTTGTGGTTTTCAAGAGAGGATACCACCCTTCTCCATTTGGTACCCTACTTTGCTGGATTAGGAGGTTCATGATGAAAACACGGGTGTTCTAGACAACAGACAGGCAATTTGTTTCTCCCTTGTAGCACAAAAAGAAAAAGGAAAAAAAAAAGAAAGAAATGAAAGGAAGGAATTTCTATTTTATGTCAATATTGTAAATAAATATATTCTACCATCTCCTTAAACAAATTACTCACTTTGATTTCCCTTGTTCCCCTTTCCTTTCTAAAGTCTTGTTTGCTATTTGCATGTCAAACATGACTATTTTGATATACAGCAGATATATTTTGCACATCTATTTTTCCAACATTATATTATAGGTAAGATTTGGTAGGTCTCCACTGTACATGTTTGTCTTCAAATAATTCAAAAGTTGGCCCAAAGAGATTTTAAGAACCTTGGAGGATTTGGTGTAAATTCCAGAGTGACTCTGTTTTTTGGGTGTGTTTTTTTTTTTTTTTCAGGTAATCCAGCAGCCAACTGGTTGCATGCTCGTTCCTCCAGGAAGAAAAGATGCCCCTATACAAAGTACCAGACCCTGGAACTGGAGAAAGAATTTCTGTTCAACATGTACCTCACCAGGGACCGTAGACACGAAGTGGCCAGGCTTCTGAATCTGAGTGAAAGACAAGTCAAAATCTGGTTTCAGAATCGCAGGATGAAAATGAAGAAAATGAATAAGGAGCAGGGAAAAGAGTGAAACTTTCTTCTTCTTCTTTTTCCCCCTTTCTCTGTTCTACCCCAATTTTCATCCCTCTCAAACTTAGATGATTTTTGATGGTCAGTGACTTCCTTCTCAGCTATGTTTGAGATGACAATAAAAGCAAGCAAGCTAGAAAGAGACTTCCTGCTTGGCAGGCAAAGGTTCAGAAGACTACACACATGCTTGTTTTCATTTGACATTCCCCCCACTTTTTAAATATATTTACTGATCACTCCAGCAAGGGACAATAAGATGGGTTGGGGCATGCTATGCACTGAAAGGTAATTGTTGGCAGGCAATAGTCTGTAAGCACAGCTACTTCCTTTTGTTTGTTAGACCTTCCCAAACCTGAAGCCTTCCAAACAGTGTGAGCTTCTAATCCTCCCCTCCTTGCCAGAATAAATGAGAATGGGGAGAGTTGTAATGCAAAGCATTAGAAAGGTAGTCATTGCATGCGGGTTGCTTTGAATGCTATTGATTAAGCCAAGGAAAAGGAAAGGAAAAGAAGGCTGACCTTAAACCTGCCATCAGCTAAGGGCATGCACCCCGCATTCCCAGGCTGGAACTGGATTGATCCAGAATCAACAACTGTACAGATGCCCAAGTGACCCCAATTCAACCTCCATATCACATTCTTTTTCTTAAGGTAGATAAGATCTCCCCTCTATTCATGGAACACAAGGAAGAAAACTCCAGGGAAACCATTTATAAAATATGAACTTTTTGAGGGCTTGCATTCAGAAGGCATTCATTCCTCTTTCCTCCCTTAGCCTGCGTGTTGAGCAGCTTTTAGAAAGAAAAAAATAGGTTAGTCAGAACATTGCCCCAAGTAATGCCCAGAACAAACTTTCATCAGCATCTGGGGAAGATGCACTCCCAGGGTTGGTTATTCCTTCCCTTGTCTTTGGAGAAGGCATTGGAGAACTTTCCAGTTTGCCCATGCTTGTCCACTAAAACATTTTTAAGGAGATAAGGAGGGTCAGAAAACAAAAACCTATATACTTAAATTTGTAAAAGTAGGGGGCTCTTTGCTTTTGGTATATATATAATTTATTAAGGACAAGAATTATTCAGAAGAGCACTCAAATACCAAGTGTGATAGAAGGTCTCTGAGTCACTTATCCAGTTTCACAGAGAAGTTTTAATACTTGAATATTGTGGGATCCACCCCCTTTCCTTGTCTTGTATCACATTACATTTATTTGAACACAAACATGGAGTGATCCAAAAAGGTGGTTGATTGTTTTTGAGATATAAATTGCTTTCTTTGATTTTAAATACTTTTTATATCTCCTTTGTTTACCAAGAGAAAAACAGTCCCATTAGATAAGTCTTTAGTAGCCCCATTTTTCACTTTTAAATAATCAGACCTGGGATTTTGTTTCCTTTATGATTATTGAAGTGAGTGCAACCCCACCTTTTGGAGGGCTTGGATAGAGGGGAGTTCAGGAAGGGGGGTACGTAAGTTACTTTAATGCAAGATGCTTATATGATGTGGGAAGGCTCTTCTGTTGCTTTTGTAGGGAGAACTGTTCCTTAATGTACTCTTGTGAAGCCTTCTCTTGTTTTCTGTGGCTTATAAGAATGTGAAATGGGTCTTAAACCATTTTAAGCTTTTAAACAGTTGCAGAACCAGACAAGGCTCCAGGTTTCTAAACTGATTTTCACTGCTATTATGCACTCCCACTTTTTAGATTTAACACCATTACTCGGTGAGAAATTTTCATAACATAACAGGGATGAGGAAGGGGGAAAGGGAGGGGAAATACTTGTCCAAATGTAAGGCTCTTTCTCTTTGTAGACAGGAGTCCCAGAAGAAAAATCTAATTTCATAGAGTGATGTACAGAATTTTTCTACCATTGTTTTTGTCTGCCGTCATTCTTTCAAAATTTGATAGGCAGATTTTAACTTTACACTGCAAATAGTATTGCCTGGTTTGAAGGATTTTCTGAAATGGCAAGCAAATAAATGTTTTATTCCAGCAGGTTTTTAAAAAAATATTTTAATGGGTTTTTGAAAAATTGCTTCCTGGGGCTGGGGGAGGAGGAAACAAAAATTTGAAGTGCCCACATCCTAAGCAAGTTGTCTTGGATCAGGAAAGAAGGATTGTTGGGCGAATCCTCTACAAAACAAACAAATTGTTGCTGTGGGGAAAAAATATAAACCATACCCGAGGCTTAAATTCTGCTAACTTCGTACCGTTTTCAAAACCAATTTTATATTGGGTTTTAAAGGAAAAAGTCTGAGCTTCTGCATTTATCTGTTTAACTTCTAATAAAAAGAAAGCTGGAGATATTGTTTGCTTTTTAAATGTAGGACTGCCAGCATTAGAGAGTCTATCTCACCAGCTAGGATGTGGGAGGATTTGGGGTGGTTTGGTGGTTTATCCACGGCATTTATTTGCCTCCAATAGTTCTCAAAGCCGACCAGACACCCTGAGCATTGCAGAAAAACTGCTCTGAAATCCTCTCAAAATTAATATAAACATTTTGTAAAGAAAAACATTCTCCACACATGTATTAGCGTATTAACTGATTTTAGTCATAGATGCGTTCCTAGACCTTATTAGCGAAGACAAGAGATGTTTTGAAAGCTGCATTTTTGGTAATGCATGGATTAATAAGAGAAACTAGTTGATTTCATTAGAAAAAAAAGTCTCTCTGTAGAGGAAAAATGTTGAAAAAATATTGTTTCTTCAGTTCTATAAGGTCAAAATGTATTTTCCACAGTTGTTTAATCCCACAGAATAAAAATCGATTTAAAGGGGACCCTGACCTATATCTCATTGTGTTATATTGCTTCTTCTAAAACTGCAGAAATATTTGCACTTGTGTTTGTTTTTCTTTAGTGGCTCTTTAGCGTGTATTATAAAGATATTTTAAGGTTTGATTTGGTTTGTTGGAGATTCTGTCCTTAGAAAAAGCTCATTCTCAGTGTATTTTTATTTCTTTCTGTGTGAAGTCGGCTCCATCTCTGAATCTCTTCAGCAAAACAGAAATAAAACAATTCTCTGTCTTTCAATTTAAAAGAGTTAAAAGAGTCTTTCTTGTTACTTTTCGGCCAGAAAAAAAAAGAACACATAAAGGACCCATGAATGAATGAGAGAATATGTGTGAATGAATGTGATGTTTACCTGTTACAGGAAAGAGGTGTAGACACTGAAGGTTGTTTTCCACAGAGATGGAAGGGTGAAGATCCAGAATTCTTCAGCTTCAGAGAAGGAAGGAAGGAAAGAAGGAAGACCAACTAAAAAATTTCCAATGTCCAGTAACTGTCTTGTAATTTTAACCAAAAGGTATTTCAGATTAAAAGAATAATATTTTAGATTTTGCCAAAGTCACCTGAATATCTTTATTCCCTACTCAAAAGAAAATCATGCATAGTTGTTCCCATTTTTGTTTATATCCAAAATCCACATAATTGTACAACTTCTTGAAAGGTAATGAAAAAACAAGCACATTATCTTCATTATCACAGATATGCATGCGTGTATGTACACACACACACACACAAACAAACAAACAAATATATATATATTCCAAAAGGAGAATGAAAATGATTGCTAGATGCTGGATATTACTGGAGTAGAAGTAGGAGAGTAGCTTGTCATAAAAGAGAAGAAAATTCTGCGCGCGGTAGGCTGCAATAAAAGAATATGACCGCCATAAAACTTTATAGGGTATAAATTTCTGAAGGTTAAGGAACTAAGCAACTGTAAAGCAAACAAGAGTAGGAAACTTTCAGAAGCTCCTAAATTACCAGAATGTCTTTCTACGGTGGGGGAAGAGCAGGAGGAGGAGAAGCAGAGAAATAAGAAACGTTTAAAAAGAGGAGAAAAATGAAAGGGAAGGGGGATGGGGCAGAAAGAAAGCGTTTCTTAATTTATCCAAATCTTGTGGGTTCTGTGAAAACCCTGTGTTCTGGATTGCTTCAGCCTTTGTTGGTCATTTCTTATCACTTTCAAGTTGCCAGCATCCTGGATCATAAACTCTCAGCAACATCCCCCTTCCTCCCCCCCCCCACCCCAACATCCTATCACCACCACCAGCAAATGTAGACACACACTCCAAGTCCTGGCCAGACGTCTGGTTTTAAAATGCTTTTTCTGCCCTCTTTTAAAGCTATTTACAACCCAGGCTTTCCCTTCCAGAGCAGAATAGTTCAATTGTTTAGTCTCGGGCTTTGAAACAATGGTGGTTTTTCAAAAGCAGAATCCCCGTCTCTTGTCTTTTATTGCCCTGAAAACGGACCGGATGAAAAGCAAAGCAGTAAAACTAAGCAGGAATTCTGAGGAGACAGTGGTCACTTTCCACTTACAGTCATAGAAGAAATCTTATATACTCCTCCATGATTTATCATAAGTAAAATCGCTTAAAATGTACACAATGGGAAAGAAAAGATGGGATCCATAAAAGCATCACAACCAATCTGCCTAACCCACCTTTGCTTATTACCATCTATTATTTTTACGGGTGTCTTACTTCGAATGGTCGTTAGATGGTGCTATCACTCCATGATAGAAATAATCGGACCGCAGTGTCTTTCTCTCTCGAGTCTACAACACCTTGATATCATTACGAACAATAAACGGAATTGTTGCTCGAAACCATTGTGAATAAATCCCCAAGCATAAAATATAGGACTAATCATGGCGATCTTTCTGGAGCGTTTCTTCTTAGCAGATATAAATACTCGGTCCATTGGAAGGCGAGCAAAGAAGGAAGAATGAAAACTTGTCACACAAAGGCCGCGAGAAGATTGCCTGCACATACCTCGAGCCAAAAAAGGGGAGTTTGTATAATTGTTTCTCCGCAACTCCATTTGTCTTAACAGAGCTTTGTGGGAACAATTTAATGCTGAACTTGTTACCCAGAGTATGATTAAACGTGTGTTTGTGTGTGCGTGCTTCTGCTTCCCCCTCTCTGCGTGTGGTTGTAAGCAAATAGTTCTTTAACCGCATAAACGCCACAATCAGAGCAATGTTCTTTGGCCTCTCTACTTGTTTTGTGATGTCAGAAGGATTTGATATTTATACCGCTACTTTCAAAATGTAGAATTTATTTAGCTAGAGAGGGAAGATGGGTCACAAATTCTAGGAGATGTCATGCATTGTCCAGTCCATAGAGATTTCGGCATACTTTGATGGGAATCATTATAGACCGTTATATAGTATGGCAATTTTATGAGAATCATCATAAATATCCTTAAATATTTGCAATGTTGTCGAACTGTTTATTCTCTAGTGTACTTGTTCAGCTTTTGAAGAATGTGAAGGAATTCTCTGGCAACACAAATTCCAGAATATGTTGTGTCTATGCTTAGTTACATTAGAAAAGGACAGTGATCTTCTGAGTGAATTAAAGACAAATTTACCTGGTTCTTTCAAAATACAATTAGGGCCAAGTAACTCCTAAACCAACATCTCTCTTTTTTTTTAAAAAAAAAAGTGTGTGTGTGTGTGTGTAAAAGTAGTGAATCAAAGACAAATTTACCTGTAATGTAATTCTTTAAAAATATAATTAGGACCAAGTAACTCCAACACCATCCTCTCTCTCTTTTTTAAAAAAAGGGTATAGATCTGTGCGTAGGTAAAAGTATACATGTGTGCTTGTGCACACATCTCTATATGCATGTTTCTCTGTGTGTAGATAAAACAAGTATTTTCCAATGTCCCATTCAAAAACATTGTCAGCCCACAAAGGAACCCTATGAGTAAAAGAGACCAATAAGAAGTAAAAAAAGAGATTAAAAACTAAAATCAGAACCCATTTTAATAAAGATGTTTTATAAAGAAAAATGTACAAAAAGATAACAAAATGTCAGAAACAGTCAAGATTTCATAAACTGATTAAACAACACCCAGCAGATTTTCTACATTACAAAACTGAACTTCAAAGGGGGGAAAAAGAGAGATTAGATGTGGGTAGTCAGTAAAGAAGAAAATAGAAAGTCCCATCCTCCCCTTTCTACTGCAATTCCTGGCAGTGTTCAGCAACTCTAAAATACATAAAAGCTGCAATCTTTTAACCAGATGTACTTTGTGCTAATTAATAGAAAAAAAAACCTTCTTTTTTTTAATCCACTCATGGAGCTATAAAACAATGAGAACTTACAATTTACCAAGTGATGTATTTTGGGGGAAGATTTTCTAATAAATCTTTCCTCCGCTGGGTATTTGTAAATTATATTCTCACTTTCTCTAGTGGTTATTTTCCCCCTCTCCCCTATCCCCTATAATAGAAACATTTGCCTTTCATCAGAGGCCCCAAGTACAGTATCCCAATGATTTAATGCTGATGACGATTTTTCATAGGATATCAAACACTAAATTGCCCCGCACTTTGGTTAAAATGCTAACTTCCAGGATAACTCAGCTATCTTATCTTGGTTCTGGTTCCTCTTTCTCTCCCCTCTCTTTCATTTCCCCCTCAACCCCCATGAGCACACACACACACACACACACATACGCACACACACAAAAGCACAAGACTGGTAGTAAGCATTTGCAGATTAACAAATGCCTTCCGGGAGATGTCAGCCAGGTAGATTTTTTTTTTAATGCCAGCAAATTCTAAATATTTGAGGACTGGTTGTAAATAAATACTAGTTGTGGGGAATCATTTTTGAGAAAGCTTATGAAGCAATCTTTATTCATAGATAACCCTTATTATATTCAAGGATGTAGGACTGCATTTCATAGGTAAATGTTAGAAAGTTTGTGGCTTAGTTGTTAAGGAAATACTGGGGCTAAGTTCTCAGTAAAGATCCCAAAGGTTGTCCTATAAATCTGAGAAAATATTGGAGAAGGAAAAAGCTGGCCCCTTATGTTATTTATCAAACTTTTTTTTTTTTTAAAAAAAGCATTTCTTCCATTCAATGGTCAGGAAAAGAAAATATAGAAATAAAAGCTCTATTTTAAAGCATTCATTTCAAGTATTTCAAGGAATTATTATATTTTAGAGAGGGGAGAAGGGTCGGAGAAAAAATAGCCTCTAAACAAGTGAAACAGACTTGTTCTTACATTTAAAAAATAATTTTGAAGCCTCCTCATTCTGTTTTGTTTCTTTCCTCCTCTATCCCTCTCAGCTGAACACCTACCGTAATATGAATTATTTTCTCCCTCCCCCCAAAAAAAGATATATCTCAGGATTTTGATTAAAAGTTGTACAGGACTTTGAAATGGTTTCTTTTGAGAGAGCTCTTCTGCTTTGGATTGGAATTATTCGGATTCATTTTTCAGATGTTAATCAAATATAACTGTATGATGGCGGAAAGGCACACGGCTGGAGTGTTGGGCCCTTTTCAAGATTCCCAGTCCAAAAAGTGTGATCAGGGTGCACAAAAATCTGTAATTTCAAATAATGCAGAAATGACATACCTCTATGTCGGGGTGTGAAGAAGTGCCTGGAGAAACAAGCTTATACAGTAGGGAAACTTTATATTTGGAGGATTAAGACTGGCATCTTTTGGAGCAGAGATGACACAGAAAGCTCCAACAAAATAATTGCTGATAGAGCTAAAGGACTACTAGAATTTACTTTCCGGTGGTCATATGGTGGTGGTGAGATTGTTGAGTTAGCAAAAGCTGAAAGCAAGTTAAAGCGATGTCAGGGAAATAGGAAAAACTCCACCTTCCTCCTATAGTCTCACTCTTGTCACCCACTCCCCGCCTTTTCCCTCCTTCTCCAGCATCCTTCTCAGTTAAAAGCAAAGCACCTTGTGGCTTGAACTAGGCTTTGGGGTGGGCTGGGGGGCTACTTCTGAGGATGGCTCATGTGAAAGCTCAGTTAAGACCCACAACTGTGATGGTTGGGAGCTAAGGGGAGGTGGGAGATAGCTTCCTCTCTGCTGGAACAGAAGAAGAGGACGGGGTGTGTGTGGGGGGAAGACATAACAGGAGAGTGTGGTAGGAGGGGGTGATATCAGGGAGCTGAAAAGTCAATGTTATATATGAAAAACTATAATCATTTTAATTCAGTATTGACACCCCAACATCTTGCAATAATGGTGTTTAGGTGCCAATCGAAACCTGGGTTTTTATAGCTGTGGAGAAAAGGACTCATAAAAACCCTCTAACAGCTTTTTATGTAGTGCAATATAACCAGCAAGAACATCTTAGAGAGTGTGTGGTTTTGTTTTGTTTTTTAAAATATTTATTTGTTTGACTCTTTTCTGTGTGTATGCCTGTGTTTGTGGGTCTCCACATCTTTTTACTTAGCTTTATTTTTTGTGTGTGTGCAGTATAGTTTGTTAAACAGTGTAAGGCCCTATCTTTTTTGGGGAGGAGGCTGTTACAAATGGACCATTTCTTTCTTTTGGCACTGATGCTTAAGCCTTTATCAATAATAAGGAAATTGATCATTAAAATGTTAAATCTGACTATCTCGTTTGTTTTAAAATATGTTGAGGCTATAGGATGCCATAGGATTTGATAACTTGGTATTAAAATACCAATTACATTTATAGGAGGCTTTTAGAAAAAAGGGGATAGTAATTAAATCCGGCCTCTTTTTACAGTTTTCCAAAGCAACTCTGACATTTTCCAAAGGGCTAAAACTGCCTCGTTAAAATAAAATAAAAAAAATAATAAAAAAATGAAAATTAACGATGGGAGCAAAGCCTCTCTTTAATTTTTCAACCCTCCCCAAATATCAATCTTTTGGGTGGGCTTAGGTAGATGATTTGTCGCCAGGCGAGAGATATCTCATTAACGTAGATAGTTTAGCATATTTAATCTCTATATTTACCCCACCCACCCCCTCCCTCTCTCCCTCGCGCTCTCTGCGCCTTTCTCTCTCTCTCTCTCTCTCTCTCCCTCTCTCTCTCTCTCTCTTTCCTTCTCTGTCTCCCACTCACTCTCCTTCCTGCTCGCAGGCTGTTCAGAGTCCGTGTGGAGTATGTGGAAACCAATAGGATGAGGGTTCCGTAATAGATGCAAATGATCCAGAAAAGACACTGCGAAATATGAACAAACTCATTTGCTCCGAAGTAAATCACGGAAAACTGTTTATGAACTGGCACCTCGCCTTGGAAATGTAAAGCGAGAACTTTTTTTAAGTGCCGATATATATACATATATATTTTAAGGGGGGGTTAAAGAAGAAGGTGGAAAAAAAGAAGAAAAAGGAGAAGAGAGAGAAAGAGAGACACACATACAGAGAGGAATAATAATAACAACAGTCACAAACAACAACAGCAGCAATTTTAAAAAGCGGAATCCGATACCATGTTCATAGAAAAAGAGTTCTGACTCCATCCTCAGGATTTTTTAAAAAATCTATGCATATCCGTATATATTCCTGGAAATCACAAAGGCTCGTGGGTTGGCGTTTCTTCGTTATCTTCTAACATCCTGTGGCTTTTCATCTCCCCTAACCCTGGTACCTAGATCTTAAACCTATTTAAAATAAGTTATTTATATGACCATGAGCTCCTATTTTGTCAACTCCCTCTTCTCCAAGTACAAAACTGGGGACTCCCTGCGCCCCAACTTCTACGATTGTGGGTTCGCCCAGGAACTCGGAGGGAGACCGACGGTGGTGTACGGGCCGAGCACGGGGGGCACTTTCCAGCACCCCACCCAGATCCAGGACTTCTACCACGGGGCGTCCTCTCTCTCCAGCTCCCCTTACCAACAGAATCCCTGCGCTGTAGCCTGCCACGGAGATCCCAGCAACTTCTACGGCTATGACCCGTTGCAAAGACAAAGCCTCTTCAGCGCTCAGGAATCCGACCTGGTGCAGTATCCGGATTGCAAACTAGCCTCCACCGGCCTGGGAGAGGACGCGGACAATTCGGAGCAGAGCCCGTCTCCCACACAACTCTTCCCCTGGATGAGACCGCAAGGTGAGGAGACATCCCAGGAAGAGCCAGGCGTCCAGCCGCCGAGAAGGCATTTCCTGAACCCATAAAGCAATTTCGCCTTCCTTTTTTCCCCCACCTCTTCCACTATCTTTCATCCCCTCCCTCCTTCCCCCCTACCTCAACCCTTGGTTACTTTGTACTGTTTTATGAGGGTAAACTTTTGCACCTCTGAATTGCTTTATCGCTTAATTACCCTGAAAGGAACCTTTTCTCTTGAATGGAGAGAACTGGATTTCTCTCCCCTCCTTCTTTCAATCGGAGAAGCTTCCCCTAAAGTTTATGGTACTTTTACAACCTCCGAGACCCCCTTTTTGTGTCTCTCCTCGGCGTCCTCCGCCTCCTCCCTCCCTTCTCTCGCCGCTTTGGTTATTATCTTTTAAATCTCTGGAGATGCGAGGGGGGCAGGCGGCGGCGGCGGCTGTTTTAAGGGCTGGGGAGGGCTTTCTTGCCAGAAACCTGGGATGTCGGGAAGGGAATAATTTTCCTAAGAAAATGACAGAGATGGGAGGAAAGGAGAGAGCGAGGTGAGCTACCCAAGAACCCGGGTGAGGTTGGAGGAGAGAGCATCTGTGGACCTCTTCGTCTGCGCCTCTCTCCATCCATAGCTGTGTAATTAACCTCCCCTTTGTACCGTACAAGAAGGGCAGTTCCGCCGCTGCCTTTGTGTGTGTCTCTCTCTCTCTCTGTGTGTCCGTGTGTCCGTGTGTGTGTGTGAGTGTGAGCGCGCGCGCGCGCGCGCGCCTTTCGCGCTCTCTCCCCCTCTGTCCCCTAACCTGGCGGCTGTGTCTTCTCAACCTCCTTTTTTCTTTCCCCGCACCCCAGCAGCCGCTGGACGGAGGAGAGGCCGGCAAACCTACAGTCGCTACCAGACCCTGGAGCTGGAGAAAGAGTTCCTTTTTAATCCTTACCTGACCCGCAAGCGGAGAATTGAAGTCTCGCACGCCCTGGGACTGACCGAAAGGCAAGTGAAAATCTGGTTTCAAAACAGGAGGATGAAGTGGAAAAAGGAGAATAACAAAGATAAGTTCCCCAGCAGCAAATGTGAGCAAGAAGAATTGGAGAAACAGAAAATGGAAAGGGCTCAGGAGGTGGAAGAGGGCGGAGAAGCACAGACGGGGGACAAAAAGTAGGCGCTGGAAGACTGGACAGGCAAGCCTCAGAAAGCCGCTCCCTCCCTTCCATTAATTCCAGTTAATGTGAGCGGTGGTTTCGACGAGGGGAGGATAAATAGTGCTTGGGGAGGGGAACCTCGCCTTTTAGTGCTGTAAAACAATATAGCTGTGAGCGTCTTCTTCTTCTGGTTGTCCTTTGATACATACAATGAACTATATATTTAAAAAAAAAAAACCGAGACATCCTGGGGTCCTTTTAGCCTTGTTGTTTGTTATTTTTCATCTTCTGGCCAGTTAAGAATTAGTAATAGTGTAATGCAATAGCTTCTGTTAACCATGGCTGTGAAAAATTTCCCTCCCTCCCTCTCTCTTTTTTCTCCACCTTCCCTCCTTCTCTTCCCCTCTTCTTATTTGAGACCAGTGCTATGGAAATGATGTACAAAATATACACAGCATTGCACTTTTGAAGACTTTCTTCCTTACTCCTATTTTTCTTTTTTCTCATCCCTCCTCTGAAAAACACCTGTCTCTCTCTTTCTCTCTCCCTCCTCTCCCTCCCTCTCTCTGTCCCTCTCATTCCTTGTCTCTTTTTGCATTTTTCTCGTGTTGTGGTTAAACTTCCCTTCTGCAGGTAGCTCTGAAAATATACCCAACAACATGAAACTGCCTATTTATGCTGTAGTTGTCCTCATTTTTGACTGTCACAGACCCTCTTACCTTTTGGATTCCCATTTTGTTTTATTTATCTGTTCGTCTTTTTAAGTGTTTTTATCTTTTAAAAAAGAAAGAAAAAGGAAAACAAAATAAAAATAAAAACTGTGTTTCTCGTTTTCTCTCTTGCCTTTCCCATTTAGTTGGCATGCACACAGTGGAAGAAGTTGTAAAAAGTGTTTTTCCTTCTGTTTTTTTTTTTTTTTTTTGGTCCCCTCCCCCCTAGGTTTACTGTGAAAAAAAAAAAAAGAGAATGTATACTGTATACGTGAATTACTTTATTGGGGGTGGGGAAACTAATGCTATATTTTGTTGTTCTCTCTTCACCTTGTTCTATTGTTGAAGCTGGAAACGGCAGAAGAAAGGAGTTAATAAAGTTTGCAAGCCACAATTTCCCTATGACATTGTTCTTTCTTCAGTCTACTTAACACTTCCTCCACCTAGAAGAGAAGGGTTGGGAAAATAAGCACACATCCATAACAGCTACTGCCATTCAGGAAAGCCTTCTAGGAGACACGGAAGAAACACATGGCTTTCAGGGGGGAAATGTACCTGAAATTTTGGTGGAGGTTTGGGAGAAAGGAAGGCAGGCAGAGAGAGAGAGAGAGAATGCAGATTTCTTTTCCTTTGAAAAGAAGTCTCAAGCTTATCCTGACTTCAGGTTAGGGGGCTGGCTAAATATTTTTAGTTTCAGAAAAGTTATGCTAATTATGTCTGCATGTGCCTTTATTTTGTCACTGCTGAATTCCAGCCTTGATGCTCCTAACAGGAGAGTTAGCCTCCCACCCCCCACTATAGTCTGAAAGCTTGTCACCTTTGGTACTCCCCACCTCTCCCATTAGGACCTTACATGCCCCTCCATATTCCTCCCCACTTTTGTGGGGGGAGGGGGCAAGTTAACCTTGAAAAGAGAACCTCCGCCAGTCTTCACAAGGCCAGTTTTATTCTTGTCACAGAGGATTTTGATAAGTTTCAGTGAAAAGTCCGCCTTTTAATCTCTCTTTTCTCTGTCTCTTCTCCCCCCCCCACGCCCCCCAATTTTCTTTTCTTTTCTTGGAAGCGTTCCTTGCTTCCCCACCAAAAAAAAAAAAAAGCAAAGTAACCAGCTGGTCACATTTTCCTTCTCCTTATAATTGAGTCCAGCAGAAGAGCTGACACGCTTAAATAGAGATCTGTTGTAATCTTTCCTTCGCGCCCCCCGCCCCCGCTCCCCTTCCGCCACCAGAAAAAAGCAAAGCGAGCTCCGAGGCTCAACGCCTGTGGCAGTGGAATAAATTACATATAGAATTGAATGGCATTCAGAAAGGGAGCTACTGGAGCGGGGGAGGGACGGGGAGGTAGCAACTGAAATAGCAAGTAGCAAAGTGCTCGGATGGGCGATGTTGGTGCGGATCAGAGGCTGTATCTTCGCGGGGGGGTGGGGGATGGGGAGCAGCGGCAGATGCCAGCGGAATGTCGGCTTATAAAAAACCCGCCCCGAGACCGCGAGTTAGGGCGGGCATCTCTCTTCGCTTTCTGACTCTCTCAAGCCCGCGTTTTTTCTCTTGGGTACTAAGCAGGAGGGAGAACAGGGGTAGAAAGGAGAGAATTGCATCTGTATGTGTATATCCATTCGAGAGGAACTTCAAAGAGGCAGGGAACACAAAATCAAACTGACGGGTATAAATTTTCCTGGGTAATCCCTAAGGCTGCCTTTCTTGCTTGGATCGGCCAAGTGGGTCCGTTTCTCCACTTTATCTCACTTCTCACCCTTGGTTTCGCGGCAGTTCCCTTTTATTTCTTCTTCTCTTCTTGCCCTAGCTTGGCCCCGACTACCCACTGCAAATCTTTCTTATTTTCTTTGCCACGCCGCCTCCCTCCTGCATCTATCTCTCCCCCTGCTAGCTTCACTTGAGAACGGGTACAAACGGCGGGTGACGGACTCCGCGCGCGTTGTGATTTCCCTCCTTCCCGCTTCTAGCTCGGGAGATTCAGTATCTATCCAATCATCAATAATGCATCGTATTGTATAAATTCCGGCCACTGCTCCATACATAGTGTTTTTCTCCTTTTCCATATTACAGGGGGGCTGCGGGGGGGTGTACAGTTTCAGTTGGGGGGGGAGGGAGAGTTGGAGGAAGGTCGGAACGGATTGGTGCTATTCGGATCACGTGGATTAGAGTCACGTGGCCAAGGGAGGAAAAAGGGGGTCCTTTTTGGTGTAAATCTGGAGTCTAATTCCGTAATATATCACGGTACCTCGTAAAACCGACACTAAAACGTCCCGGCCTACAAATCACCCGGCCAGATTATGAGTTCATTGTATTATGCGAATGCTTTATTTTCTAAATATCAGGCCGCAAATTCGGTTTTCCCCTCCGGAGTATTTCCCGAGCAAACTTCTTGCGCATTCGCTTCCAATGCCCAGCGCACCGGCTATGGCTCCAGTTCCACGGCCTCTTTCGCTGCTTCCATGCCTGGTCTCTACCCTAGCGGGGGAGGTATGCACCCACAGCCCCCCGGCATGTATTCCAGCGGCTACGGTCTGGACACCAGCTCCTTCAACATGCACTGTTCCCCCTTTGAGCAAAACCTCTCCATGATGTGTCCGGGAGACGCGTCCAAACCCAACTGTAACAAAAGCGACCAGAGGGACACGGACTTGCGGCACGAAAACAACTTGCGAATATATCCTTGGATGCGAAGCACAGGTGAGATCCTTTGGGAGAATGGTGGAGGTGGCGGGAAAGCTTCGGGGAGAAACCAGGATCAGCGGCCGCGGGAGGGGGGAGGAAGAGGTAATATTGCGGGTGGGGGAGGAAAAGATGGTGCTGAACTCCTTTTATGACGTTTGCCTCCAAAGGAATCTTTCCCACCCCTCCTCCTTCTCTCGCCGTGATCCCCTGTAAAAGTAACCCTTAAACAAATGGTTAAATTTTTATTTCTTCTGTTGTTTCTGTTTCTGGCTTCCTGTATGTCGAAGACAGGGTGTCTTCGGAAAACCGTGCTGTACTATTAGAGGGAGGGTGGAAGAGAAGAAGAAAGAGACAGCCTATTAAAAAAAAGTCGGTCTTGTTTCACTTTCCTTCCGTTCCCTTCCTCCTACCCTTAGGGGTTGCAAACACATAAACTCAGAAGTTTCTCTCAGATTCTGCTCTAGAAATTGATTCTTGTTGATTGCATAGCCGTTCGATTTCACCTTAGAAATATTTTTAAAAAGACGGGGTGGGGTGGGTGGGAGGAACACACATACATACGCACACATCCTGGTGGGACTTGTTTTGTTTTCAAAAGGGCCATTTCATCATAAACCCCTTCCCCCTATGTCTATGCCCTTCCTCTCCTCTCCCTAGGATGTGCAATTGCAGATGCACTTCAGACTCACCAGATTCTGGAAATTGGAAAGAGGGTCAGATCATTCCCCCCACCCTTATCTAATTAAAATATGTGCGTGTGTCAGGTTTTGGAACAGGAATGGTACATAAGAGACTTGTGGAACCAAAGGACTCTGTAAGAGCAGAACAGATAGGTGTAACAAGCTCAACCAGTGTATTACACCTAATACCCTCTTTCCCAATTGTGTGTCGTCTGTATTAAGTACCAACAGTCTTATCTGCCTACTTTTCTCTGCCTTCTACCTGGTGTTGTACTGTTATTAGGGAAGGCAGTGTAAGTTAAACTCTAAGGCACCTTGCAAAACCCAGAGGGAAGAAAGGCCGCTTCCATCACTTGGCTTTCTAAGCTCAACTGTCCTTAACCCGTTATAGCACCATTATCACATTCAGTAATAGCTCTGTGCTCCTCTTGAGAGCCAGGTTTCTCTTCCATGCTTGGTGGGATTGGTGATTCCCTTTCTTACTCCCACAAATCAACTCCATTATACAATTACTGTTACAGGATCCCAGTAGAACAAGCACATTTATTAAAACCAACAGAGGCAGATTTCTAAGGAGCACAGAACACTTCAAGCTTGAAGTGGAAGGAAAATTATGTTCAAGTTACAATCCTATGCACTCATATCTGGGAAATAACTAGTATTTACCTCTGATTAATCATATGTAGGACCCAATATAAAAGGTGATGTGACTCTTAATATTGCCTTTTCACGCTTATGTTTCTTAAGAACTAACAGGTGGACGAAGGCATGAATCAACCATTGGAAGAAAACCCTCTCCCCAATAATTGAATGTAGGAAAATTGATTAGACTTTTGGTGGACCCAAATACTAAGGCTAGAGATAACAAGAACATTGCAAGCAGCCAATTTCCCACATTCTTCTACAACTAGACTGTTGGTGAAAGTGGTCATTTCAGTGTGAGAGGGAACAGTCTGAGGTTGTCCACAGATCAATAGGCAGAAAACTAAATTGATGTCTGTAGGAATAGGAAGGGCTCCCTCTTTGGCAATTCTTTCGCCCATGACTATTTTGAAATCTGCCGATTTTCTAGTGATATTCCAGTGCAGCTTTCCTCGCTTCAGTACCCCTTGGATGTGTTGACTACACCTAGCATCATAGTCAGCGACAATATAATCTGTAGTCCCAGGCTTGTGGAGGCACCTGACTGGGGAATGTCCTGGTAAAAGTTCAATTTTAAAGTATTATATGCCCCCGTGTAATGATTTGATATCTCTGGAGTGGAAAGTGGGGCTGAGACAAAAATTCAAGCTAGGTCTCTATCCAAAAGGAGACCAAAGGGGATGAGGTGAAAACAAAGGCTGTGTGTGTGTGTGTAATGAACACGAAGGCATAGTAGCTTCAGTAATTTCAGGGGCTAACCTAATAGATTCAACTTTTCTTTCTTATTAGGTAATCCTTAAACCACGGTTTGGTTTAGAGACTGCAAGTCAAAGCCCAGTTTTAGTGTTGTGGGGTGGGGTTGGAGAAGAGGTAATTCAAAATAACTTTCTTTTTCTCCTCCACTTTATAGTAACCGGCAATAAGCAGCAGCTTCTGATAGCAGGGAAAATTCTTCTTTATGCTTTGCTGTTGGAAGACAATATTGAAGGACGGAAGACAAGCAGGGCGCAAGGCAGGACCCCCCACCTTTATTGCTTCTTTCCCCATTTGGACAAATGCAATGAAAACTGGGGTTTATTTCTTCTGTCTCTTATCTCCCCCCCCCATCCCTTTCCCCCATCTCCTGCATTTCCTTGCGCCTTGCCTGGAATTGGGAGATTCCACCGCCAAAGCAAGACTGGCCATTACAGCCTTCCGTTCAGCAGTTTACAACTCACATTCCACAGACAGCTTATTTTCCCCCCTCTTTATATCCTGCTTTATTGCTCTTTTTACAGAGCCAAAGACCTACACAAGGACCTCTCCCCCCCTTTTTTTTTTTTTTGCTAAACAATAAGTTAAACAGTAAGTTAATCAACACATTTCAGAGAGGTAAAGTGGGGGTCTTTTAACTCTGGCAAGAACCACTGATAAAATCCATTTACTCAAAAGCCTTGTTAGTTGTATCAGGCCATCAAGAAATGACTGCAGAATTGATTTCTGGTTTGAATCCAGATTCTTTGGATGCCGGAGTAAAATAGTTGTGGTCAAAGACAGGACGCTTGCTTTGAGGAATTCCCATACCGACTAACTGAGCCCAGCAGCTTCCGAAATTCCGAATGAAAAAATCCAAATACCATTTTTCCCCCTCAGGGGAAGTGGTAGAATAAAATAAAACACAACCTAGAAAAGGAAGGAAGTAACGTTACCCTAACATTAACCTTCACTGACTTAAAGAAGTTTACCAGATGTGGAAATCTCTGCAGGGAAGGAGCTTCCTTGTAATTACATCTACCTCGATTCTTGTTGCATGATTTAACTCTTATCATACATCTTATGAAAAAATAAGTAGCAAGCTTTTTATAGAGCTTTTTATCCATGCTTGCATTTCTCAACAAGAATTTTTATTGATCTTTATTGGTAGTGATAGTAATCTTGACATTTAAAAAAATAATGCATTGAATCTCCCTGAACAAAATTTGCATCACCATTAAATTGTCCCAGATTAATTCAATCCTTGTCTTAAACTCAACCTGATATGCCTCCAAATAAGAATCAGTAAGTATCATTAAGTTGTGCACCTAATAAGTACAACGTTTATTTGAAATTATAGAACTGAATAGTACATTAATGCCTAAAGAAGCTGAAAGATTCATTCAAAGTATGCAATATCATATACTTTTCTTTTAATTTGTTTTAATGGTGCCAAAATACAAAATACATACAGATTTTATATAAGGAAAAATATGTTATTAAAACTAGATAGTTTTAAATCTATGTATATTGTGAATATGCCTGCTTGTAAAACACACATAGATGCACATAAAGAAGTGAAAAACCAAAATAAGCTTGTAAAATTCTGTTTTATTATTTTGCAGGAACTGACAGAAAGAGAGGCCGCCAGACTTATACCAGGTACCAGACCCTGGAACTGGAGAAGGAATTCCATTACAACCGTTACTTGACCAGAAGGCGACGCATTGAGATAGCCCATGCTTTATGTCTTACAGAAAGACAGATCAAAATCTGGTTCCAGAACAGACGAATGAAGTGGAAAAAAGAAAACAAACCTGCAGGGCCAGGCTCAAATAGCCAGGAAAAACCAGAGGCTGAAGAAGATGAAGAAGAATGAAAGAAAAAGAAAGGATGAAAGTAGAAATGGAAAAGAGAATGGAACTGAATGGAAAGGGAGGGAAAAGAAAAAGGAAAAGAAAGTAATCTGACCGCACTGTTACACAAATTTAGAGGAAAATGTAAAAATTAACATAACAGACTGTACATTGAAACAAGAAACAAACATCTAAGCAAACTGAAAGGATTCTTTCTTCTGCTTCTTGACACTTGGGAAACTACCTATATTAACATTTCTCTCTTATTTTGTTTTTGTACAACAAAAAAAAGAAATCTACCTATTAAATGTCTCTTTAGAATCAAATCTAGGTAACTGTTTTGTTTTTATGTGGGTATACATATAGTCTAAGTATTTGTAAATTTTCTTGTTTAAAATTTCTCTTTTTGATCCTCTTGTAATTTGAAAGAAATGGTTTATGAAGTAAAAAATGTGGACGTGGTTAGCACTTTTCCTTAGAAAACCCGTGAACTCCAAATGTATGAAGGGAACACAAAACTTAGCAGAAGACGATTGTTGTACATAATTCTGTAAGATTCCTGTCTTCCTCTACGTCTGATTACTGGTGCTGTTTTTTGTTTTGTTTTTTCTTGCTTATTTTATTTTATTTTGTTTTTGTTGATGTATATTTTTACATGTTTGCAATGGACCACTTCATTTTTACTGTCACTAGAGAATCTGAAATTAATATTGTGCTGAGTAAAACCAATGTATATGATAGATAGCAAATTCTTTAATAGTTTACCAACCTTTTTGATTTGTATTCTGTGATTACTATGCGTAGAAAAGGGGAAAATAATTAAAAATAACATTATGAATATTGTGTCCAATAATGACTGTATTTTTTATTTAGTCGTCAAATTTATATGGTGTTCATCTCACAGTGCGAAGTGATATTGAACTGCTTTACATGGATGAGAGGTACCATTTATTTGGTGTGAACAGGGAAGCTTTCCTGTGTCCTCCAACTGGTGCCTAGGCTTTGAGAGTAGATTTCAAATATTCCTTCCCAATTCCTACTCCTATTTTCTTCCATGTATTTGTTATGCATATTTAAAAATTCCTTTGAATACCTTTGCAAAAATCCAGCATTCACTTCAGTTGATTACACCTTGTTAAAATCACAAGTTATTTTATTCTAACTGCATATCTGCATATGAGCTTACTAATGTTGGTAGTTTGGCCACTTTGGGAACAGAATGGAGGGTTAAAGTTTGTGATGTTCTGCTTAAGGGTTCACTACAAGAGAGCCTTGGTTAAGAAAAGAAGAGAAACTGTCATGCATGTGATTCCCTTTTTCTCAACCAGCTTCTTCAAAAGACAAAACAGCAAATAAGATACGCTGGATTCTACTAATAATAACACCAACAAAATGAAATTCCAGATATGCACATTCAGTTCCCTTAGATTTATTTCAATTTATATATTTATCCTTTCAGCGTTTTTTAGGGAGACATCTGTGGCAAGAAAAAATTAACAAAAAATAATACAAATGAGAGTGATTTAACTCAGAAAGGCAACATAATATTTATAACAAAATTCAGAAACATTCAACACATCATTTCAATTTAGTTTTTCAGTTTTGTGCTTTCACATCCTGGAGCACTAATTGCAGAACTAGAAGGGGAGTGATAATTTTAAATACTTAGTATTTTATTTTTTATGATTGAAAAATACAGAGTTGCTTTAGTTTTCATTGGTAAGGTGCTAAATGGTCAAAATGTAAAGATAATAGGAAAAATTAAGGTAAAGCTTCATTCATCTCTTAATTAACTTAAAGTAAAAATAAAATGATGAAATAGATATTTTTTACTCACTCACACTTTCTGTAACATTATTTTGATGTTTAAAATTCTTCTCTCCAGTATTTTTCAATTATATTTGGCTTCAACTATACACTAATATTTCTGAGAAAGAAATTTTTAAAAAGATTGTTTATAGATTATGAAAAGAAATAATCTTTAGATAAGATCTTATAATATAGCATACAGTTACACTAATCCTCACCCATACCACTCAGAAGAGATATGTATTCTTGGGTGTGAATATGTGCGTGTAATAGAATGTTAGGTGAAATAGATATGCACATATAAAATTATCAAAATAAAATATTACAAAATAATTGCTTTGCTCTGTTAATTGAAGGTTGCATGAGAAAAAAATGTCAGTTGTACCTGTCTGAATATATCCAGCGAAATAAGGAGAAGGAATACTATGTTTAATTTCTTCTTTGAAATGGGTTGGATCTGAAAGACCAAATAAGCAGAAATGTATGTTCCTTTCTCAAACAAAATAAGTAATTTCAGTGGATACCTTCTAAGGGTGGAAACAGAATTCCTGAACTGTCCTATCACTCACCTTATGAGATTTTGCTGCATTGGACCACTACTATTGTGTTCGTGGCATGTACCACTGCAGTAGTGTGTACGCCTTCAAAAACCTTAGTGCGCCTGTGCGGGTATACGCCCTGTCTTTCTTTCTTTCTTTCTTTCTTTCTTTCTTTCTTTCTTTCTTCTTTCTTTTTTCTTCTTTCTTTTAGTCCCTCCTTGTATGTCTGTGTGTACACGCACACAAACACACACACACATAGATATGTAAGTACGCATGTTCTACATGCATACATATACAAATGCATACATATAATAACATCTATATGCCTGACTCCGTTAAATACGTTTCTTAGGACTCGATTATATACTTGCTTCTTCCCCCCATGTCTTGAAACTGGGACATCTAATGCTTTAATTTCATAGCGAATTTCCGGAAAGAATATTCCTCCCCATCCAAGTCCGATTAAACTACGGAGAGCCACTTTTGCTTTAAAAGAAACAAAATATAATTTCAGAACAAGTGCTTCTATGCCTCTCTCCCTCCTTCCACCCCATTTGCAGACTATTACAGGTATGGAGACAGTGGTGGATCCCTATAGAGAAAGAAGGGTCGAAAGCTTGGGAGGGCTTGTGCAGAGAGGTGGCTTCGCAGAGGAGGTTCTTTTAACCTTTAATGAAGGAGGGGTCGTTTAAGCCCCCCTGCCGAGATGTGGAGCCCCCCCCAATCTTCATATATTCTTCTCTCTTCAAGTCTCCCTCTTTTTTTAAAAAAAGAAAAGATGGCGGCTGAGAAAAAGACTGCTGTTAAAGCAGTCATGAAGAAATGCAATAAATTCCTTGTTGTTTTATGAAAATTTACAACTTTGTGATAGAACTTTATGAGTGGCTGGGTTCTGCGATTGGCCAGAGCTGGTCATGTGGACTGCTAACCGTGAACATGAACTTTTTATGATTTCCCATGTGGTTATTCTACCATTCTTTTGGCCGCTGTACCTTGGGTCGGATCACTGTCCTCTGTAGGACTGTCGTCTCTTTTAACATTTTTTTTTTTACTTTCATGTATAAGCTCAATAGGGCTAAAAATAGAGGAGTAGGGGAAGCGCCGGCACAAGCGCGCGCGCACACACACACACACATACACACACACAGAGTTTCTTTTTCATGCACACATACAAACACTCGCATAGATGCACGCAGATATCTGGGACTAAGCTTAAATAGCTAATATTATTGATCCCCACCTATTCTTCCTTTTCCAATTCTCTCTGTACTGACTCGGGTTCTCTCTCTAATGATGGAGGGGGAAATGGAGAATCGGTACCGGCTGGAGGCTTTGGTCATTTTTCAAAGAGGGAAGTTACTCCATTTTCTGTACAAAAGGACGCGGCAAAGGAAAAAGCTATCAGAAGTCGCAATGGACGGCTATCAGGTTGGGACAATATTTGTCAGCTTCCATATAAAAGCAAACGCAATTCAATCTCCCCCCTCTTCCTCCTCCTTCGCCTCCTCCTCTTCATCCTCCTCCTCCCAATCCAGAGAAGGATGGGCGTCAAAAGGTAAGCTCATACTTTTCTAAAATTGAAGCTGATATTATTTGAAGGAGGCAAAGAACCGAACACATTTTTTTCTTTTTTTTATATGAAAAAATATAAAAATATGAGGTGGTAAAAAGCTATTGTTAAATGTATCATTGTGTAAAAAAAGAAAGGAAGGAAAGGAAGGAAGGAAGGAGGGAGGGAGGGAGGGAGGGGGGAGGGCTCAAGATGTCCATGTCACCTAGAGGATTCGAGCTACCTCAATTGTGTGTGTGTGTGTGTGTATATATATATATATATACACATATACATATATATATATATACACACACACACACATACCAACATATATTTAACAGGGGGATACAACCCCTTCTGTAGGCTTCTTTTCATTCTTTCTTTTACCCTTCAAATCTCTTCCCCATCCCAGGAAGAACGATTTATGGAGACTTACTTGTCAGCGAGAGAATCCACTCATTTTAAGAAGTTCTGTACAGCAGCCAGTTCGATTTAGATCCTTTTCTCCAGGGTGTTCTGTGTGGACGTAGGTGATTTTTCTTCTAAAGAACTGTTCCAATGTAAGGCTGGGAGGGTGAGAAGAAACAGAACACAGAGAATGGTTACAACAGTTAATAAATGCAATTGAGGGAAAATTTCAACTGCACTAGGTCTTAAACTAAAGACGTGAAAGACCCCAAAATTGTAATATAAGGGAGGTAACAGACTATAATCCACTGCCTACATTTGGGCGTTAACAGAAAGTGCATGTGCATGTATGTGTGTTGTAAGATACAACCCTACTGTATAGAGATAATATTTGTACATGTCGTTCCATCAGCATTTTGATTTTTTTTCCTTTTGTTGCTCTATTAATAATATTTTTGAATGGATTCTAATTGATATGCTTCTTTTTAAAAGAGGGAGGGATCTTCCCAGAATAATTTAAAATGTTTTTTTTGGCTGGAGTGTTCAATTAATCATTTGCCAGTAAAGTGTTCTAGTATCTCTACTTGAAAAATAATTACTATTACCTGGAACCAAATACTGCTTGTACAGTTTGAAATGTATTCAACTGCTAGTTAAACATTTTAAAAACAACAATGCTATAACTTCCTCGCCTTCGAAGTTTCTTTACCAACATTTTCTTGCTGCAAATAAATCACAAATGCAAGAAATAAAAAAAGGGGGGGGGAATGAAAACATGTAAATAATATGTCTTCTGCATTTTCATATGTAGTTATGACTGCTGGACATAGATTTAATGTGGTCTTTCTGATTATCTGTACCCTTCTTTTTTATTCACCAGACATTTGAGAGTTGAATCATGGTTGTTGTTGTTGTTGTTGTTGTTGTATTAATACAATAGGTTTTATTCCATTTTCAGACTCTCGTGCCGTTTCTAAACCGCTTGTTTTCCGATATTCATGTGTTCATTATGGCCTTTTTTTGCTCCTGTGGGGGAGTATCACTTTCAAGTTAAAAGATGGCCTTGTAAGTGGGTTATATCCATTTAGATAAAGGTCACTCGTGAAATAATTCCTATTGCTTAAACAACACAGCTAAGTTGTTTATATGCCTGCAGTTTCCCCCTCCCCAACGGAGCACCTATTCTTTTATTTTAACTGTTCGCCTTTTAGTCTTCCTCTGCCTTGTCATTCGGTGCTGTTTGCTGCCATCTACCGTCCAATTAAAGAACTCTTCGAATTGCTTTCCATGCTATGCAATGATTAATTTCCCATGAAAACTAGTTTAACTAGACCAAGATTTTCAATTTCTACAGTTAATGTATTTTTGTCATGTAAATGGATTAGGCATGCCTTACAGAATCTGGAAACAGTGATTGAAGAGAATTTCTACTGTCTATTTTACTTAAGATTGTGTTAGTGTGTGTTAAAGTGCATTCATGGTAACAGATTATTCTTTTTAAATTGCATGAAGTATTTTTACAACTTTCAGAATGTATAGGAACTGTTTCAGATGAGACTTGTGTGTGTTTGTAACCATTAAAAAGAATATTTTTCCTTAGGAATAATGTAAGATATTTTGCTTAATTGTTTCTAGTAAATTGATAAAAATGAGGTAGTTTTTTTCAATGTATGACAGACCAATTCCATTTTTCAACTGAAAAACATAGTTTGCTATTACTGTTCAAAATTTTACTAGGTTAGAGAGGGCTGGTCTATAAGTATAAATCAAATTTTATTAATTATAGGCTATTGTGGTATAGAACCCCACTCTTTTCTCTCTTTCCCTCTCATAAACTTATTTTATCAGAATCAGACTAAATATAATCATTTTATTTTTATGCCTCAACTATATGCATTCCTTCAATTAATATGTACTATAATTTTTGTGTGAACCTTTTAGATAAAGGATTTTTGAGATACTTGTATTTTAGAATACCTCTCATCACACAAGATAGCCAGGTGACAAATACTTTAGTTTCCCCCCTCTGTTACTTTCAGAGAACTGGAAAATCTGTTAAAATATAGTTTTGCAGAATTTGGCATTTCTGTTTTTTTTAAATCTAAGATTTCCAAAAAAAATGTGGACACAGCTTGTTTGGTTTGTTTTGTTTCTTAACTTTACTCTAAACACCCATTTCCCCTTCTAGTTAATTATTAGCTAAATCCTTTTGATAAAGTAATGAAAGGTAGTTTCCCCATACTCTTTTTTTTTAAAGCCTCCTTGAGCCCATTTAAAAGATAATTATACATTATAAGGGGAAGTCAGGTAAATTAAACATAAATGGCTGAAAATTTAAATTGAATGGTTATATGCTTGAAAAGAGGAAATTGAAGGATAAGACAAAGTATTTGTGTGGGCGGGTGTGTTGATTCATGTGTGTGTGTGTGTGTGTGTGTGTGTGTGTTATAGATTGTGTGCCTTTAGTAGGTTTTATAAATGCCCACAATATAAACATCAGTTAGACTTGTGGTAAGACAAAAGAAGCTCATCTCTTGTGAATACTTTTATGTGAAATAAATTTATGAGGCTATTCAATTCTCTCTCTCTTTCTCTCCCCCGCCCTCTGTGTGTGTTTGTGTGTGTGCCAGTGCATGCTTAAAAGTCAATCTTAAGTTTATGGTACCAATTTGATTCTTCTGTCAAAGATCATGCTGTTTGCTGAATTCCAACACTCCCATTCACAAAGGAAAAATAAAATTCTTACTTGCTTGCCATTTTATATCTTATTGAAAATTTTCTGATTGCTTAAGTTGGTTCAACTTTCCCCTTCTTCCTTTTTCCCCTAAATAATTCCCTGGCCTAAAGAAATATTTAGGTGCAGGTTTTAATCCCTTCATTTATCTCCTACCACCTTCCAGCAGCACTTTTCCTGGTGCTTTCTAAAGTTGAATTTTGCTAAAGCAAAAAAGACAGGAAAGAATGAAGAGGAAACAGGAGGGGTGTGTGTCAGGAACATAGGGCACCTTTTCAGCAAAACACAAGCTACATACTTCTGTAAACAAATACTGTTAATCTTTATTAATTCTTCACATACATGCCTTAAATGGGTCAAGATAAATTTTCTGAGCTTAAAGAAAGCCTGTCAGTATCTTCTAACAATAACAGGGCAAAGCTGGCTCATATATTATTTTCCAATAATAAAAATATTAGTTGAAAAATATTTGCCCACTATAAAAGTTTGCCAGGGGACCTAAGAATAAGGTCCCTTATATTTTTATAGTAATCAGAGGGGGAAGGAAGAGGAAAATTATTAGATTTAGAAGAGAAGAAAATGGGGGTGGGGGTAGGCTAGGCATTAAAATAAATATTCTCAACTACCTATGGTGTGAGATAGTATCTGAGATTGGGTCTATAGAAATCAAATAAATAAATAGATACATAGATAGATAAATAAATAGATAGATAAATAGATAGATAAACAACAACCAACCAAATAAATAGCAATTATTCTGGCCCCAAATATTGATTACTGAAAACTGATATCTGCCCACTACTACAATATACACCCAACCTAAAACATACAGCAGGCTTTCAGGTCATTTTCAGGTATTGATTTATTCTTTTTAAGAGCTGTAAAATCAAAATTTACATGTGTTACAGTGAAATCAGTTATTATTTCCTCCCACATTTGGAGAATAAATTATTAGTGCAGGACAAATCAATCAGTGGGTTAACTATTGAGTTTACCTATTTTCAGATTTAAAGTTTCAAATTTTTTGTGTCATTCAAAATCTTCCATCTGAATTGCCAAGTTTGAATAGTGGAACTTTTCTGCAATACACAAACAGGTTTGAAAAAGAATAGGCCTTTTCTGTTGTAAATAATATACATTAAATTATCTTTAATGTATTATATATTTCAATTTTAGCTATTTTCTGTTCTCTAAGCTATCCTTTACCAGACCAATGCCCCTTCATCCACATCCACCCATCCACAATGTGCATTTCCAGTACCAATTCTTAAAAGTTCAGAAAGTAGCACATTTACTCACTTAACTAACCAAAAAACCCATTTGGCGATTCTTACCGATCTATGAGATTTCCCTGTTATTAAGCTGGGATCAGAAGTATTGTGTGGATTTGAAATTAATTAGGGAGTGGGGGGTTGCTCAGGTCCGCTTTTTAAATTTTCTTCTGCCCAATTTTCTCCGTTTTTACCTATCAGTAAAACAGATTAACTTAAAGTTAGGATGTACTCAGAACATAAAGGATAAAGGGGAAAGAATCAGCAGGAACACAAATCAAAGACCAGGGTTTTGTGTGTGTGTGTGTGTGTGTGTGTGTGTGTGTGTGTGTGTGTGTGTGTGTGAAAGGGAGAGAAAAGAAAAGAGAGTGCCTTGAACAAACAAACAAAAATTACTCCCCTTGCTTGCAATTTCCTTTCATTCTAACACCACATTGTAGTGGTGTTGGGATCATATGGGTTTCTATGCCATTAAAACAGAGACTAGCAAATAAGATAGCAAGCCAACATATTTTGTGGTTCCTTAATCCTTGACAGAAAAAAAAAATTGCATTGGTCATTGCAGGGATAGCATTGCCATGAAAATCCGGCCTGGGAGCAATTGGGAGTGTGTGGTGGAGAATTCTTATGAACAGATTGCACATCTGTAATCGAGGGATAACAGAGAGATGGCTTGCATTACAGTTACATTTGTCCAAAAGTTCAGGGAAATCCTGTCGATAGGTAGAGAATCAGGAGGTGAATTTGGAAAGAGATGTGTACTTTGTAGATGGGAGATAAAGGGGGTGAGATCTGTAAACAGTGCTTCAAAGTTTTTGAGAATCGAAAATAGCACGCTGTAATGGCTATTTTTTACGAAAAGATGGAAGATGAGCTGGATGAAGGGATGGATAAATTGGTCGGTAAAAAGGAGCAAGAGAGAGAGACACACACACAGAGAGAGAATGAGAATGACAATGATGGCAAAATGATACGAAGGGCAAGTAGCATTTTACAATTTGAAACTACTTCGTTGTTGTAGAAGAACCTGGAACATTTTTATAAGATTGCTTGAAATCACAGTTGCACAGAAAAGAAATGGAATTGGGGAGAGGGGAGGAAAGGGACACATCTTTTTTACTATCTGTCATAACCGCGCCAAAGGCAGGGTAATTTTATTGCTGGAGAGCGAGGCTCTCCCGCTAACTGAGAACTGGTGAGGCGAAGAGGAAGTCAAACGCCAAACTCCAGTCTTTAGATCAACTTTTTCATTCCCTTCATAGTTATCTTTTTAAAAAGTTTTAAAGCAGATCAACGAATTATAAGAGAATTTAATTTTATTCCCGAATTTACTGCAAACTCAAACTCACAAAATAGAAAACCGGAATTTCCCCTCTTCCCCCAAAGCTCATATCAACCATCCTGACGCCTCTCAACCCGGGATCCCCTGCTTTAAATTTAATAATTTCTGATGTTAGGTGATCAATAAGGGGCGCGGAGGGGGGGTTGGCAGTCAGACCAGACGCTGCCTTTAACTCTAACCTGTCCAAAGATCCGGCCTGAACCATAAAAACGCAAGAGGGCACCGTTCTTTGCGCACAATGTCGTGGGAGCTGAGCGACACCGGCAGTGTCTCTCTCGGACACGGGGCTTCAAACTTACACGAGAGGGATTTGATTAGTTCGGAGACGTGAGGGTAGAAACATATCCGTGTAGGAGTATAGGAGAGGTGCAGATAGGAAGGGTGTGGGGAGAATAAATTGTAGCCTCATCCTCCAGATGCCTGGTCGTACCTCCCGAGGAGTTTAAAATTCTTGATGGGGAGCTCCGTCCTGAGCTCAGAGGACACACCAAGAGGAATAAATTCGCTGGAATTTATTTCCCTTCTCCAGATCCAGCAATTGACCACTTGAACTGGCTGTACAGTAAAAGGCTCCCCATTTCCCCCACTTGAAACCAAAGATGTGTGGGGAGGGGGGGAGAGATAATACGCCTTCCCGTCCTTCTCCTCCAGGTACTTATATGAAAACCACAAACTTTTCAAATTGAAAATATTTCCCATGTTTTCCTCCTTCCTCTCCACGGGAGCAGCAAGGATAAGATTGATGTCATTCTTCATATCTTTCACCTTTCTCATGTTTGTTTATTACAATAATTAATAATAATAATAATAATAATAATAATAATAATAATAATAATAATAATAATAATAATAATAATAATAATAATAATAATAATAATAATAATAATAATAATAATAATAATAATAATAATAATAATCCCCAAATAGCTTTGGATTTATCTTTTCGTAGATACTGAATACGTGATAAACGGGGTGGGGAAAGAAACAGGGGTAAAGAGTGGTGGTGCTTGGGGGGGGGGGCGTTTCTGTTGTTTAAAGGTGATAGTGTTGGTGGCAGGGATGCTTTCACTGGTTTGTTCTGGGGGGTCCCCTGTGCAGAGCTAACCCCTCTAGGGTGCTATTTCGCAGCCTCCGACTCCTGCTATTGGTCAGCGCGTGATCAGATGGTTCTCTTCCCTTATGTCCCTGGTTGGCACGCGGCCATCCCCCTTCAGCTAAAACCCAATCTCCCATATACTGCTAATAGCTAAACCGCTTGGACTATAAAACGCAACAAATCATAAAGAGCAAGGGAAAGAACAGACGCTGTTCTTCTGGTTAACTATTATTATTGTTATTGTTATTGTTATTTCCAATGAGTTCTTATTTTGTCAACTCTACTTTTCCGGTGAGCTTAGCCGGGGGTCAAGAACCGTTCCTGGGACAGCTCCCCTTATATTCCACGGGCTACGCGGATCCTTTAAGGCACTATCCCAGCACGTATGGAACTGGGGGCGGTGGGGTCCAGGAGAAAGGTTACGCGGGCGCGCCTTACTACCAGCAAACCAACGGAGCTTACAACCGGAGTCCAGCCTGCGATTACGGGACATCTGGTTTTTACAGGGAGAAAGAGACAGGCTGTTCTCTTTCGAGCCTAGAGGAGCCTGTCCAGTTCGGCCAGGAACAAGCCCGGAAGTCAGAATGCTCACAGAGCAAGCACGTTTTCGGGGACAACGAGGATCAAAAGTGCTCCACGCCAGTATATCCTTGGATGCAGAGAATGAATTCCTGCAATAGTAAGTTGTTTCCACCACCCCCTCCATTCTTCCCAATCGCGTTAGGTGACAGATGGCTACCCAGATAGAGCAGGAAATGTTTTTCTTCTAATCTGAAGCTGCAGGCAGTAGAGCCAGAAACTTCCTTAAAACTTTTTTTGCACTGCTTAAGCTGTGCTTCAAAGGCGCTGCCTGGCTTGTTTGTTTGTTTGTTTGTCATATTATCTGTAGGAACTTCTCTAGACTTAGTTCCTCTCTTTAGCCAACTTTCTGCAACTGAAAGTGCTGAGATTTATTGTAGAAGGCAATGTTGGCTGTCACTCACTAGGGGTGATTTAGAAAGGTGTCTTGGCACTCACACTCATCCGTGTGTGTGCACACACACTCACACAATGCAATCACTATCAAACTGACCCTCTCTCCCCAAATTTTTTCAATAGATCTGGATTTCAATTTCTTTTCCACACCTCTCTCCCCCTCCCCCCTCCACACAGTGATACAGGCATGATACCTCTGTGCCAATTTAGCCAAAGGCATATTCAGCAAATGCAGCCAGTTGTATAATGTCTGGGGGGCTTAAATATTTGAAAAGAGAGAGCTACATTTTTAATGAAACTCAAGCGTAATTGAATGCCTGCCTGAAGAGGAAGTTGTAGATAGTTTTTCTTTCACTCACTCTCCCCACCTTCTTTGTGATCAAAGACTGCCTCCAGGTGCCATAATTTCCATGAAAATTCATTTAAAGAATGATAAAGAGGTAGCCACAGCTCCTCCTCTCATCCCTACCGTCCAAAGGGAAGGGAAATTAAGGGAAATCAATAGAGGGAGATAGGTAGAAGATGGATAGGTAGGTAGGTAGGTGTTTCGCTTAAGTTCTGGAGTCCAAAGCAATTAGAGCAGAGCGGAAGAGAATCTACAAATAAAAGAAACAGTGTAAGCCCCACATAACTGAAAGAAACTTGGTCAGAGGTGGCTGTCCAGAAGAAAGGGAAGAGAGCACAGGATAAAAAAAAAGTCTTAACTTTGGACATTAATTCTTTCCTAATGGAGGTGCAGGAAGGAAGTGCATAGATAACTCTCAAAACAAATTTTGTCAGACTCTATTGCACTCATTCATTATCTATCTATCTATCTATCTATTAACATATACATATTAACCTTTATGACATTGCTCCTAGACACTCAACTGTGAGGAGTTTGTTACTTATCTTCCTTTAGGTATTCCTCCTCTTTTAAGTCACTTCCCATTCTACTGCTTTTGAGAGCTCCATAGCTGGTTCAAAGGCTATTTCTCGGAGAACTGCAGCAGACGAAGAAGGGGATTTATTCCCAAGCAAGTGTCCCAGCCCAGTAATTTTAGTCCCTGTGAATACTGCTCAGGAGGGAACTCCTGAGATTTCAGGCAGAGAAGCAGAGAGGGAGTCTTTGAGTGAAGAAGCAGCTCACTTCACTCCCCAACAAAACCAGAAACAGTAAGCTTCCGGGGTACATCTTTGTTTAAGTTTACTGCCCCCATTCTTATTGAAAAAAATAAACATGGAAACAAAACAAATTGTATCGTGGAGCTGCAAGTTTTCAAGATTTCTGTGTGCCCACTGAGACTTAGCTAGGAGCAGGCAAAGAATATATGGGAAGTGTATCTCTAACTTTTCAATTCAAACATGAGACAGGGTTATTCTCGGAACAGAAATGTTCCCAAGCGCGAAGTTAAAAGCTAATTAGATAGGGATGGATTTGATTTCCCCTTGTATTAGGTAGTTTTGATCGCCAAGGGTTGGAGATAAGAAAGCGGGCCACTCTCTTTCCCAGCCCCCCTCTCCTCCTCCCACACGCATGCACACACACACACACACACTCACAACAACACACTCTGGTGCATAGCATAGACATTGGCATGTTGTATATGTGTAAGTCCAGTAAATGTTCAGTAGCACACGCTTGCCTTCTTCTACATCCCCACCAGGTTCCTCCTTTGGGCCGAGTGGCAGGCGAGGCCGGCAGACTTATACTCGCTACCAGACTCTGGAGCTGGAGAAAGAATTCCATTTTAACCGTTACCTGACCAGGCGCCGACGCATCGAGATCGCTCACGCCCTGTGTCTGACGGAGCGCCAGATAAAAATCTGGTTTCAGAACCGAAGGATGAAATGGAAAAAGGAAAATAAGCTCCTTAACTCCACTCAGCTGAGCGCCGAGGAAGAAGAGGAGAAACCAACGGAATGAAAGAGCAGAAGGAGATGGGGGGGAGAGAAAGAGAGCTCGAGAGCCCGAATGAATGCAGATGAATGAATGAATGAATGAATGAATGAATGATTGAATGGGGAAGAAAGCAGAATGTCAACAGTTGGGGAGCTCCAGAAATGACAACTCCTCCCACCCAAAAGGCACAACTGGGACAAACATTTTGTAAAATATCTGAGACTATATGGCGGTGTTGTCCTTTTACATCCTCACTTGCATTGGATTATTGAATTTATCGTATCATAACCATGTTTCTAGTCCAATTTATTTTCCCTCTCTTTATTGACCTTTCCCTTTGCCACAAATGGGATTGTGGTTGTGTTTTGTTTTGCCTGATTTACCTTTGGGTGTCCTCCTTAGGATTCTTGTTAACCCTTGTATTTAAGTGGAGGTGCTGCAATATATGTGTCAGGTTTGGGGCTATTTGATTGTCTTTATTTTGTAAAACAGAAGTGTCATGCACGATTTTACTTATTTGTTTTTTTTTATATAAAATTAAGTTAATCAAGCCCTGGGTTCTGTCATTTAAGGATTATTGTTTTAAACAAAATTATATTAAAAAAAAAACAATTGCAACCTAAAAAGTATGGTGGATTTTTTTTAAAGAATTTTTTTAATCGTTTTTATTTTATTACAATTTGTATAGTGTTGTATTTGTAGTTTGTGTTAGCTATGGAGATTTTAAAAGACCTATAATACAATAAAAAAGATGAAAACAAATACGTTGAGAAAAACACTTCTTATGTTCATAATTTAGGATGTGTTTCCCTTTTCTCCACATCGTTTCTGAGAAATATATCTATATCTACATGAGGTATATGGTTGGTATAGTTAAAAATAAATTTAAAAACCTGTTTTAAAAACCTGCGATTTCCTTAATTTGGACAGGCAAATAATTCCTTAAATGCTACAGAAGTTAGAGGATGAAAGATATATTCAGCCCCCCACATATGCACTTCCTCTTGCTTAGCCTAAACTTAAATAAAAGACCTTTTCATCAAGAATATATTGGAGCTGACATTTAACTTTAATATGGATTTTTTTTGATTGTTACTGCACAAAAGAGTTATGTGGGGTGCACACCACACATATAATAAATCAAAGAAACAGGCATAATTCTCTGTCCCATTCTACATCTGCTAAAACACACATAACATTTTCATAGCCTTTCTCAAACATTGTCTCAAGTTCCTCTTAGGGTAAATCTCCCAATCCCCTTCCCAATCCCTTTAACCAGCCTTAATATCTCACTTCATATTAAGCTAAAATATGAGAGTGTGAGCTATTAATGTTCTGCGATCAAAAGAAAAGGGAGTTAAATAACTGATTTAAAAGAAAATATTCAGGTGGTATTTTAAAAAAGAAGAGAACCTTGAATCTATTTTCCCTATAACTTTCTTTTCCCTTTCCTTTCCTTCATTGATTACTTAAGGAAGGTTAACAATTCTTTGTTGTTGTCCCTAGCAAGCTGTTAATAGCTATACCTGATTTTTGTTTTTTGAAAACAGGAAAAAGTGGCGAAACATTAATTTCCTTTCTAATACACTCTCATGTCAAATCCCATTCCTTCTCGCCACACATACAATGAAATCATGTAATCTGGAGTCTTGCAACTGCGTAATACTTATTCTTATTGCTACACTTTTGAATAGCTCTGATTATTATGATTATGTGCCAGTTTCAATATGGCTCATAATTTTCAATGACCTGCAAGCTGTTTTTTGTAAATTCTTGTAGGTTAGCAGAAGAATGGAAAAGAAAATAGTGACATGGCTGGAGAAAAACAAACTATTCCAAATTCAAATCTGGCCCTTCATTATAAAGTTGATCATTATCAAATATTTTAGTAATTTATATGAACGTTGAGAAGTCTCTTCATTTGAAACAGTTCCCTCAAGAGATTGCCAGTCGTACAATTCATCATATTGCTAATTATTTGGGGGGTGGAAAGACACACGTAATGTCAAGATAAGTTGATTTTCCCTTCTGTTATTTGCACTGGTATTAAGGTGTAGGAAGAGTAGTAGAAATAATGCTATAATAATGATAATAATAATGCAAAAACATTCAAGCAAGCTTTGATGTTGATAGTGACTCCTAAGTAGGAGATGCAAATAAAAAACAGGAAAGGGAGAAGGAGGAATTTTCATCTTGATTTACATCGGAATAAATTTTTCCCTGAATAACCGTTTCTAATATAAAAGCAAAAACACTGGAATTATTTTTTGGTATTAAACAACTATTATTCATAATAGTAATAGCAACAATTTTACACTGCATCTACTATAATAAGAAAATTTATTTTCCACATGTTCTCCTCTGGAAGAAAGAGAGAAAATAGAGAAACAAAGACAGAAACGACACTTTTTGGGGAAAAAAACATTTTATTTCTAGAAAGGCAGAGGACACAAAAACTGAGCGCTTAACTACTTTTTAAAAAGGTGAGTGAGGTAACCTCCCTTGTCGGCTACTTTTTTATTTGCCCAGTAGGTGGCGCACAATGCCAACAAGGAGCAATCTGTGCTGGCTGATTCCTCCCCCTTCTTTCCTCCCTCTTTGGAAGCGGCGCATTGACATGGGCCTAACGATTCTCAGATCGTCATTATTTGTAACCATAGAGCATGAATTGCCTCTTGAGGTCATCAGTGAGAATTTACGACTGGTCAACAAAAGCACGTGATTCCCAAACGCACCCCCCACCCCACCCCCATATTTGGCCGCATACATAGCAAAACGAAGTACAGTGCATCGCTATAATTCATTAATACATCATAAATCCTCAAGCACAGGGGTTATAACGACCACGAGCCCCACAAATCAAGCCCTCCAAAATACAAACCCAAATGAGTTCTTACTTTGTAAACTCGTTCTCAGGACGCTATCCTAATGCCCCAGACTATCAGCTGTTAAATTATGGGGCCGGCAGTTCCATGAACGGATCTTATAGAGATCCAGGCAACATGCACGCCGGCTCTTACGGGGGATACAACTACAATGGAATGGATCTGAGCATCAGCCGATCATCCTCCTCCTCCAGCCACTTTGGGGCGGTTGGGGAGAGCTCTCGCGCCTTCCCTGCCCAAGCAGCGCCCGAAAGCAGGTTCAGACAGGCGTCCAGCTGCTCCTTGTCTTCTCCCGAATCCCTTCCTTGCACCAGCAGCTCCAGCAGCACCAGCAATAGCGGCGGCGGCGGCAGCGGCGGCGGCGGTGGCGAAAGCCATGGAGGCAAGGCAGCCGGGTCCTCCCCTGCCGACCAGGCAGCCTCTGTTGGCGCGGCCAGCGCCACCGCATTTGCCGAGATAGACGAGACCAGCGCGTCCTCGGGGCCCGAAGAGAGCGGCTCCCAAGTCAACAGCAACGGCGCCCGAGCTCAGGCAGAGCCGATCGCCACCTCCACGCCGGCCACGGAAGGACAAAGCCCGCAGATATTCCCCTGGATGCGAAAGCTTCACATTAGCCACGGTACAGACTTGCTCCTTTTTAATTTGGCTGGGGTGATCTATGGGATGTGTGCCTGCGCCTTCTGTCTGTCTCTCTGAGTCTGTAATCTGGGTGTATGTGCGTGCGTGTGTTTGTGTGTGTGTGTGTGTTCATACATAGACACATACACACAAAACAGGATTTTGGCAGGGCGTATTTGCTTTGGCGACGGGAGAAGGAATCCAACCGCATTGTGAAACCACTTTCCTGTCTATATATGCCCTTTTCTATTTGCGTTCAGTGTCTCTTTCTTTCACTATGATGTTCAATTCTTAAAGAGTATTTTCTTCTCTTAAAAAAAAATCCAGGTTCACTCCGTTTTTTAAAAATAGTGTTTTACCAGCACGACAAAAGTCAAGCTGTAACAATAAGTAAGAATGGCGTTTGTAATAGCCTTGTACCAGGAGGGTGGGAAATGGTTTGAAAGTAGGAAGAATTGGGGGGGAAAAACCACACACACACTCAGAGACACACACAAAGAAATGGGAAAGATGAGGCGAAGGGTTAAAACAGGAAGACTGTTTGGGGGCACGGATGTGTCTGCCAACCTCTCTTCCTCCCCCTCCCCCTCCGCCCCACATTTCCCCGTCTGCAAGGGAGAAATGCGGCGGCGACAAACTCTTTGCCTCTCCCTTCAACCCTTGGGGTAAAAATGAAAGAAATGTGCGCGCCGCAGAGCTGGAAGCAAGAACTGCCTTTGCTCCGCACGCCGAGGCTAACTCCCCTTGGGTGGGAAAGGGAGCCCTAAGGGTTTCAGCGGAAGTTGCTTCCAATGAAATGTGGCCGAGACTGGCGTTGGGGAGTGTTAAAGGAAGGCGCAATGCCTAGGAGGGTCGGTTCTCAGTCTTCCAACCGGCCTGTTTCGATCTCCAGTCGAATTGGACTGGAGGATAAAATAGGCCGAGAGAGACACGAAGGGGCTGGGTTTCCGAGATTGTCCTCCGAGACCAGACTCCCTGAACTGCGAGGCAGGCCCCCAAGAGCAGCAATTTCCTCCGAAGAAAGCTGCGTAGAATCAGGTTGTGTTAGAGAACCATGTTCTCGACTCCTGGAAAAAGATACAGGGCTATAGGGAGTGTGAGAAGGAGAGTGGGGCATGGCTTTAAATTAATTAGAATTAAGGCTGGAGCCAGAGTAAAACGAAGGATATTGACTTGGAAGAAACGCAGACGCAGAGAAGCTGTGCGCTCAAATCGCTGGGGCGTTTGTCTGCAGTGTAAGGCGACCGAGGAGGAAACAGTTGAAAGCGCGGTTTCTTTCTGTGCCTGTGATCTAAAAAGAGAAACCAGACCAACAAAAGGCATTTTTTTCCCATGTCCTGTTGTTATTATTATTCAGATATGACCGGACCGGATGGCAAACGAGCCCGAACGGCGTATACTCGCTACCAGACCTTGGAGCTGGAGAAGGAGTTTCACTTTAACCGCTACCTCACCCGCAGAAGGCGAATAGAAATAGCCCACGCTTTGTGTCTCTCCGAAAGACAGATAAAAATCTGGTTCCAAAACAGGCGAATGAAGTGGAAGAAAGATAACAAACTTAAAAGTATGAGCTTAGCATCTGGTGGCAGTGCTTTTCAGCCATAAATTATATCAAGGAGGAATATTAAGAAATAGGAAAGAGGGGGCAGGAAGTAAGAAAGTTTAAAACAAGCAAGCAAACGCAAAGCAACAGCCACATTTGTTTTTGTTAAGTTTGGAGTACTGTAAAGTGAAGCACTTTCCATTCAGCATGCTGTTGATTTTTAAATTATTATTATTATTAATAATAATAATTAACAATTTCATGGGTACTATTATTCCAGGATTGTGTCTTTTGCTGCAATCACCCCCTTTAAATTAAAAGATAAAATCCTGAGGCTTCTTTGATGCTTTAGATGTTCTAAATGTTTGTGTCCGTGCTATAATGATGCTTTCTGGAAAAAGTTAGCATGTCCTTTTCTTTTCTCTTTTCTTTTCTTTCTTTTATTGTGCTTTCTAAATGTTATAACTTATTTATAAGCCAGTATGGGGAATGAAAGATGGGTTCTTAAAAGTTCACAACTTTGTGTGGAACCCTAACTCTTTTCCTTCTACTCACCTTGGGGGGCTCCTGCAGTTCAGTAGCAGGAAAAAAAAAAAGAAAAGAAAGAAAATTAAAACCATCAACCACAACAAACTTTTTTTTTAAAAAAAAAAAAAACCACCAGTATATCTCTCTATATAAGCTCATGTATCTGTCTTTGAAATTGTCAAGTCTGTGATTTGATTCCTGGCCTTGTTTTTATTCCAGGCCAGTTCTGAAACTTTCCTTCTTTCTTTTTTAAATAATTGTGAGTGAAGTTCACTTTAAAAGGGTATATGATTGGACCAACCATAGTATGTTTAAAATGTTTGTAAATACTAGAAATATTTCTACAGTGACTAATAGGAAGTTTTAGTGGGCAGGGTGAATTCAGTGTTTCTGTGTGTCTGAAATGGCATTTGTCATGTCTAGCTGCCTGTTCTCATCCTTGCCAAGAAGCTGTTCGTATTGGTTTGTAGCCTTAACTTGAAGTCAAATAAACGTTTCTCCTGGCCAGAAAAATAGTGGCCTTCTTTGCATTTCTTTATTTCACCATTTTCACAAGTCACAGCATTAAAGTTACTCATCAGCAAAATCTACATTTTAAGAAGAGGCCCAGAGAGAAAGTGTATACTCTTCACCCACCGCTTGACCCAGCTTCCAGGTTCTCCTTGGGGGTCTTTGTCCCAGTCCCCTAAAATCTCTAATGAGCCAAGGATACAAAACCATCCCCTGTAAGCGGTATTAGATGCTGAACTAGCACAACTCAGAAAAAAGAAGAGAAATCAGCGGGTTCGATTCTCAAAAATTCCTTTCCTCCTTGGACTAAGACTTTGAGCATTTTCTTGACCATATATATATATATATATATAATTTTAAGGCCTTTACTTCCAAGTAAATGTGCTTCAGATTACAGTTTCAAAGACCACAAACCAAGCATTTAGGGAGCCACTGAAGTTATCACAGAATGACAACATGCCAGTGAAATTTTAGAGCCAAGTACATATGTTATTGTCTGTTATGTTTGCTTCTACACAATGCTGCAAATATTATACACATACACACAATGCATTCAGGATGGAAAATCACAGTTGTCTCAATAGAGCTAATATAAACAATATGCATGAGGCAATTTTTCTTTTTCCCTTTAAAAATTAATCTACTAATCTAACTTTCTTTTCTTTCTCTCCTCCCTTAAATCACAGTGCTATGATTAAAGTATGTTGTAACAGGGAAATAAGTAGTCTTTGATATTCTTACATTATAGCTTACAGCAATGTTCTCTCTCTCTCCCTCCCTCCTTCCCTCCCCCCCCCTCCCCCTGACACTCTTGTAGGAAGTAAAATTGGTCTTACAAACTTACCCCAAACTGTTTGGTTACTTCTTAAAATGGTTTTGAGAGGGCTGGGGTGTGAGTTGTCATTTCCAAAACAACCCACTTTCTTGGCTTCTCTTGAATATACATAGACACACTACACCCGCCCTGTGCGGCACACACATACATGCACGCATGTATATATTTTACCCGTAGTAAAGTAAGTAAGTATACCAAAGTGGCTGTGACATTAAGATGTCAAATGGATAGGGTTTTATCTAGAAGTTAGATCGTAAAAATCGCCCAGACCTCAGCCAGATACCCCTCACTGGCTCTCAAAAGTCACGTGAGGTCCATAAAGTTAGTTTTATGGTTTTGGGGAGTTGACAATGTACAATATATTTCACATTCTCCAGAATGTTAAGTGACATTTTAACTGCCTGCTTTGGCTTGGAAGGGGGCAGGAAAGGGAGAACACTTTTCCAGGCAGATAAAGGCAGCTCCATTGCAGAAATAGGAAGCATTGACGGTGCACTGTTTACTCCAAAGAGGACTTAGGAGCTGCTAACCTTAAAGTAAGTTCTCTTGAAATACTATCTGCTTAAATGAGTTTTAAAGAAGCAGGTTGTTACAGATGGGGCGGAGGGGGAGGGCGGGGAGCAGGGCCTAGAAGGAGGGGTTTGTCTCCCTTGGAAACTTTCTTCTGCATAAAATCTCAGTGAGAACACCGCCATCGCCAAGGCCCCTGAATTACCTGAGTGTGGCCCACAATAATTTTTGTTTTTAAAAGCATTATGCTTTGCTGAAATGTAGCATAGAGTAGCATAGAGGGACACACCAATAACTTTGTGAGTTAGAGAGAGAGGGCTTTATATGTATTCACTCCAACCTATGAGCCTTGTAAGCACTTTGTGGGTGTATTGAATTCTTGGGAGTGTTTTGATGTCAGAAGCTTAAGCATGACTGCTTAAGGACAGACTTCTATCAGAATGTGTGGGATTGACTTTTGTGAGCTACCTTTAGGAATCAGAGGTGCAAGGGTGAGAATGGTTTAACAATGTGTATTCCCTGAGACTAGCTTTATTATTGTTGTTATTAGTAGTAATCTGCAGATTCACCTTCTAGAGGTGATGAAAACTTAGTAATTAAAATCCTTATCAAGGATCTAAGAATGATTAAGGTAGCATCATAGATATAAGCAATTCCAAGCAAGATTGTTATCTTAAAAAGCTCTGAATAAATAATTTGACACTTTGCTTTTAATCCACACTTTCCCATTTCCTCTAGCTTCTTTTCTTTCTCTCTCTCTCCCCCCCTTTAAGCATTTGGTTTCAGGACATTTTCCCCTTTGCTGTAACAATTATATCATCTCCCTTTCTCTAGAATTCCTCCTTCCTTCTTTTTATCCACATAGCTGCAAATACCCACTTGTTGTTGCTTTCCTAGCCACAGTCCACCAAAAAAAATAAAAAATGTGAAAGTTTATGGCCATAGAATATAGAATTTAGGATTTTCTGGTAGAAAATAAGTATGTGTACTTCTCTTTCCCTTAATTTACTTAGGCTATGTAAGGTTTTTTGAGGGCATGCAACTCTCACACACATTGTGGGATCCATACAAGTACACTTTGTATGTATGCCTTGTTTTATTTCCAATTCACCTATGAGTTGAACTTCATCGACAGAAACCTGATTCCTAGAAATATATTTTTATTACTTCTTGAACCTTGATAAAGATTAGATTTTTGAAATAGAATAAAGATGACACAGATCTGTTTCCCAAAAATATTTTTAAAGACTCCTATTTCTTTGATCTCCTCAGGAAAAGGGAAATTAGTAAATTAAATTCAAGGTAGCCTAATGGTGTTCATAATGAAAGATTTTTAAAATAATCTTTATATTTCCTTGACAAGGATCATTACATAAAAAGTCCTGACACGAATGAATGATTTAATTTTGGATGAGGTTGGTGTAGTTATCATTTTTGTCAGTGAAAACTAATATAAACATATTAGTTTATATTGGGGAAGATTGGGAAAAATCTGATTGGCATATTAAATTTTCTTTCTTTCCTTCCTTCCTTCCTTCCTTCCTTCCTTCCTTCCTTCCTTCCTTCCTTCCTTCCTTCCTTCCTTCCTTCCTTCCTTCCTTCCTTCCTTCCTTGTTCTTAAGAGCTTCCATTTGCAGTATAAGAGTATGCAACTTTTTGGATACATGATCTTGATAAAACAGGGCTTTGGGACTTGATAGATGCCAATAGAACATGCTGTATAATAACTAACCAACATACCTTGCTTGGGAGTAAATCTCACTGAGTTTATTCCATGGGTTTATTTTCCAGTAAAATAGTATAGGATCTGGATTGTCACATTGTCAGCCTAAATGGTTTGGGATTGTAGACCCAATTATAAGTAATTATCTGTTCTCTGCTTAACTTTGACCTCCCTACCACCTCAACTTTTTCCTTTTGAGTAAATGCTATTGTGTTTCCATTAACTTCAATTAAGATTATAGGAAATCAAAGGGTTCAGGAAGCTTTACTTCTCTATAAGCACCAAATTTCACTAATTTGCCAGTGTAGCACTTTACATCAAACCTTTCCCCTCAAAAGTACTGTGTTGGTAGAAACTATTTCTGAATTTGAGATATGGAGTCATCTAAGAAATATGCTTACCATTTATTGGAGGTTTTTCTTCCAATAAATTCAGAACTGTAAAAGACACCGTTAAAAACAGTAACAATAAGCACCATCACAAAGGGCAAAACCTTGAAAACCAATGCCTCTGGTTGATTTAAGAATTGAAAGAGGATAATTTGGGGGGTATAAGGGATCTTGTGCCAATTCCCTGCTGCTTTTTGGCTGTAAAGGTGAGAGAACTCTTGTCTTAACAATTTGTGGTGTTTACATTTTCTTCCCATTTCCGCTCAAACCCTTCCCCCTTCAATCATTTAAACTAAGGTTTTATGACCATGCCATTTGGCAGACACATGTTTTGGGTGTTGTATAAGAGGGGGTAATTTCTTTTGCTTATTTTCTCCTCATTTAGACTATAAAGCATGTTATTGGTTAAGGAAATTCTTATTGTTGGTTAAAACAATTCTTGCTACTAATTTTCTTTTAAAAATGAGGTGATAATATAGCCTCATTTTTAGGAAATGTTGGGAAGATAATAATCTCTTTCAAATTTATTTTCAAGGTGTTCCTTTCATCATTGTATAACACACTTTTCACTATGTGTTTATGTCTGTATGATCATGCAATGTGAGGAGTGAGGGAGGGCATACAATGCGATGCGATCCAGCTATGTTTAGGTTCCTTGAAATCTATCTAAATATTTCTAAGTGAATGAACATAGCATTGGAGTCTAAATCTCCTTTGAATTAAAGCAGGCTTGCATTAAACCTTATACAAGTCTGCATAGAAATATATTGTACCTAATTGAGTGGAGCTTCTTAGGAAATATAAATAGCGTTGGGTGATTTGGACTGGACTCTTACAAATAATAATAAATGTTCCATTTTAGGATTAAATGTTATAGATTATGTACCAATCATGCAATTCTATGTATAAAATACTATGATCTCCTCTAAATTGTTCCTCCTCTCAGGAAGGAAAATAATGCATATGACATTATTTTGTACCAAAACCAGTATCTTATACTACACAATCAGATGATACTAATTAGAAGAGTTCGGGTACTGAGTAAACTGTTGGCAATGTGGAAGAAATATTCATAATCATGCCACAGGTTTAATTATCCTTACCTTACCCTCAACTACTTTTTTCTTACCATTCTTCACTTTGTTTTCTTCAGTCATTTTTTCTATTCTTCCAGCTTCTTAATTCACCTCTTTCCATTTGCCCTTATATGTGTAAACTTGTGTCTTTCCAAATATAGCAACCACAGACCATATGCACAGTGAGCTGAGAATTAAGTATTGCTAAATTCAGTATGAGATAATCTCAAGGACACTGGCGAAAGACTGCACTGCGGACCCCCGCATAGCACTAATTGAAAAGGCTTGTCCCAACTAAGGATACCTGGAGTATCTCAAGAATCCAAGGTCTGAACCAGAAGTTTTGATGTAAATATGGAGCATTGTCTACAGAGTGACCCTTCTCTTTTGTATTTGAACTAGTGTCAAGAAGGGATAGCTGGTGTTGAAAGACACCAAAGGTGGGGGCATTTGTGAACAAAGGGAAGTGGTGCTTTTGCTTCCTTCTAATTCAGGTAAAGAAAAGGAAGGTAAAGTTTGAAAATGGTTCTGCAACTTTATATCATTCCATTCCAGCCCCTTCCCCCAAGATAAATATATCTGAATCTTTTGGCAGTGCGAGTAAATAAGTGGTGAAACTGTCCTTATTTCCTTTTTTCTGGATCTACTTCTGAAATCTTTTCATTGAATGTCTTATTTTTATGTCCCTTCTATAGGGCATTCATCTTATCCTGGTTACTTTTAAGTCTCCACAAATATCTACTGGACCACAGAAAGATTCAATCACTTCATAATAAAGGAAAGCAAGAATTTCTCTTGGTTCTGATTTTTTTAAAAAACCCAAACTAATAATTCTTTTGAAAAAGACTGAGACTATTCGCATAGCAGAATCAACAGGAAGACAATTCTATCTAGATAGCAGATGGTTCCTATGCAAAATTCCTTTCCTTGTTATAAACTGTACCATGCTATATCCTTAAAGCATTCAATAGTGAATTGTTCTGGTATACAATATAAATAAGAAGCAAAAAAATCTTGCATGGTCTATTTTTCTGCACAATAAAATTATCATGATCACAACTACTTTGCCATAAGCAAAATCCCAATCTTCTTTATCTTTCTAAGATTCTTCTGATGACTAGTCTAAGTTTGAAGATATGGTATAGTGGAAGAGTTTCTAAAACTGATCAATAGTAAAGTGATGGAGGTATTTTGCATCTTATATGTAAACACCAAAGAAATATTCCCCATGTGAAATATATTCAAGAAGAAATATGGTGGCAAACTTCTATAGATGCTCCTGTTGCTAAAATGGTGATTTGCTATTAGTAATGTGGTTGGACTACATAACTAGCAATTGTAAACAATAAACTATGCATGGAAATATACAGACATGTATATTCCCCCCCTACCTCCACCACCTCCTTTTTCCACCCTTGAATGATCCTAACCATTTTCCTAAAGCAAAAATGGGCTAGTTTATTCATCACATTTTAATCTTTTTCCAATTAATGTTTCCAGTCCACCCATACACATTGTGAAGGGTGTGGGAGGGGGTATTGAAGAAGAGGAGAAGGCAATCTGCTCCAAACCAGCCAATATACACCTCTCTAAGTAGTACATTTGTCAGGCAACAATAGCTGACTTCTTGACCACGAAAGGTCAGATCCAATGTTCTTTGAAGTCAATGCATAAACTCCCCTTGAACTCTATTGGCCTCATGATAACCAGTCTACCCTATTCATTGCAGGCGCATGTGTGGGTATAAACTATTGTATGAATGCTTCTTTCACACTGGCTCACATACAAATACACAGTAGAAAGCTCACAGCCACGATTCACAATGGCTTCGTATAACCCACATAAACATAAATATTTATACACATCTAAATATATACAATTAATGCAGATTTACTGTGCAATTCACAAGCCACTGCCTTTAGCTGAATCTGGAAAGGTACAATGAAATATTTGATTTGTGACTTGCAGACAACACATACCCTTCTTTGAAGCAATTGTCTGGAATGTAACTTTGTTCTAGTGATCTCCAATCAATGTGTAGGATATCACCTTCAGGCACCACTCTGCATACAGATGTGGGAGATGTTATACATGTGTGCTTTCTCACACTCTTCTGTGCCCTTCAGAAATATAGTATTATCATTCTCGTTGTTTCCAGCCTGTTGTCATTTGGAGACCGAAAGAGACATAAGAGACATATTTGTTTATGTATACCTATACCAGATATACAGTTAAGCAGTAAACAGTTCTGAGCTACTTTAGAGACAAATAACTTATGGGATGAAGATTGGACAATACAGCTCTTATAACAAAGAGAACACCTTTCCTTAGTTTCTGAGTTGGAATTTCCTATTCAAAATTGGGTCCTAAACAGCCCATTTTCCGAAATCCTGTTGTGCTCAGTCCGTGTGAGGAAGCAAATGAAACAGAAGAAATGTTATTTATCTCATGCCAGGATTTTGGCCTTCTATCTGGATGCAGGCTGGTTTACAGGATGCTGTACAATGAGATCATCTCAGAGATCCCATGAAGTATTTTTAAACAGCTTTCTCTCTCTCTGTATGTACAATTTGCTAGTTATCCACAGACACAAACAGATAGAGATAAATTCCCTAAAGATGGGCTCCAGCACTAATTTGAAAGCCTGGAAGACTAAGGCTCTAGTGATCAACTCAGATTAGATCCTGCAACACACACACACACACACACACACACACACACACACACACACACACAAACCATTTACTTATTTACTTAAATGTAGGAACTGGCTATTTCCTTCACAGTGGGACTCTGGGTGGTGTGCAAAAAATAATAATTAAAAGCACAAAATAGTAAGTAAAATTTTAAAAGCGGCAAGAAAACTTGCTAGGTGTATATGTTTGTGTGTATAAACAACTTGCTAATAAGATTTTTTTAAAGGGTACTAGTTGTGTATATATTTAAATACTTTTTATTTCAGTAGTTGATATTTGCTAATTTTTCATTGAAATCAAGTATATTTACCCTGAAATTGTCTTCATTCTAATTCTTTATATTTTTATTTTTGGAGGGACATGAATAGAACTAAACACATATTCTCCCCTCTTTTCTCAGTCTCAGCTTTTCCTGAATTCTCATCTATTTTCTCTTTTCTCCCCTCTAACATACATCATCAATGCCAAGGGAAGATTACTGAATATTGCACCTAAAACATTTAATTAATAGGACAATAGTTAATGCTCATTTGTCCTTTTATTAAAACGAATAATGGTAATACTATTTTTAAATTTGTTTAAATAATATTATTTAAAATGCAACATAGTTTTTTTTTAAGGTGTGGAGTTAGGCTTTTTTCTTTCTCTTGTCCTCTTTTTTATAGGGATAGAGAAAGGGAGAGGAGGAGGAGGAGGAGGAATTAAAATCTGTGAAAGGATTTTAATTAAGAAAATTAAATGAAAAGGGGGCACAAATGAGTTCTGTGGAGGGGCGGGAGAAGGGTGTGGAGGAAGCAAAGCAAAGCTATTCCAAACGATTAAACCGCCATTTTAACAGTGTAATGGGGTTTGCATACTGAAAAGTGGGGGACGGTTCTTATAGCTCATCAATAATTCATAGGCACTGGGGATCATTCCTAGGTCAGCAGACAGAGGTAAAGAGCCGGCATCTCTGAAGGGGAAGGACCTTCACTTCCCTGGGCAAATGCAAAGGGGAGACTTTTTTTCAAGTGCTCTGGGAGTGTCCCGTTTTAAGTCCTATTCATGTCACTAGACTTCACCCTTCCCCTCCCCCCAGCCCTTCTTTGCAAGCTTTCTTCTTTCTTTCTTATCTTAGTGCATTGGTTGTTTATGTTTTTCTTTTAAAGTTTCCTTTTCCCCTCTAAGGCTTATGTGTGATAACATCTTCAGGCATTTTCCTGGGCGGTTTTAGGCAAGTCCCTAACATTCAGTATTACCTTCAACCCCACAAACGATTTCCAAAACTGTAGACTAATGGGAAGAACTTAGAATGTTGCTAGCAGGATGAAACATTAAGATTCTGCCTTGGAAACATCTCATTTCCCCCCCAGAAGTCCATTTCATAGGAAACCATCATTTTGTGGGAATTTGGGGACATATCCAGTTTTTTTGAAGACAAAATGAAAAAGCGCCCTTCTCTCCTGTTAATAGTAGTTGCAGCCTTTTAAACATCTTTTCTTTCTAACTGAGGAATGCTACAGCATGGCAAATAGATAGAAGTTTATTACAGCCATTGCTTGAGATTTTACTTATTTTTCCTCTTCCTTTCCATTCACTTTTTCCTTTTCCTTTTTTTTTTTTTTTTTTGTGGCTAACCGACTGTAAGCAGCTTTAAGAGTACAGAAAAACACAACAAAGTAATAAAAAAGGATGAGAAAAGTAATTTACTCAGGAAGTCTCACTGGCTCTCCCAGCTTCTCTCTAACATTGTAGACTTGGAGGTGAGGAAGATACGATCAATTTTGAGAAAATGGAGAACAGATCAAGTAATGAACTCGACTGAACAGAATGTCACTTTTGGGTATAATTGACCTGTACTTGTCATGCCAAGATCCCACCCTTTGTTTTAAATATCAAATAAAAATTAACCAATCGGAGAAAATAGGGCTCTTGTAAGATGTCAAGAAATCCTCACTAGTTTCTTCTTTGAAACTGAAATTTGGACATTCTTTTCCTTTACTGTGTTTCCAAACATTTTCACATATTGATCCTCCAAAGTTGATTCCTAGGCACCAGGTAGCCTTGGGGGAATAGTGGTCCCCTCCTTCCCTCGCATTCTACAGATGGCAAGCCCTATGCAATTCAACGCGTTTTTCCCCACCCCATGACGGGCAAAGGATTTTACAATGCCAAGACTCAAAATGCCAAGGGTTTTGTGAGGATGGATAGGCTGTTCCTGACAGACCTAATCTTCTGGAATTGATTTTCCACGTTTTGTAAAAAGTATTTGTCGTTTTACACAAGAACACAAACTGAAATTTTCTCCTAAAAATAACTTTATAGAAGTACCGTATTGGTGGGTTTGGGCTTTGGGTAAAAGGAGCTGGAGCTGAAGAAGGGTGAAATTCCGCGCTTGTAACAACGCGGTATTGCCAGCAGAGCTCGCTTCAGACCAATTCACAGCATCTGTCCAGCCCTCCTCGGCGCTGCGCCTAGAGAGGGTCCTCCTTTCCAAGAGAAGCTTTGCCCTGAGGAGCGGGGGGCGAGGGGACGGCGGGGGGTGGGGGTGAGGCTATTTTCTACCGCGGCTGCCTGGCATGAAACAGAGGGAGGAGAAGCGACCTGCCCGCTACGATTCTAGCCGCCTCATTCTTTCGACCTTCCTTCCCTCCTCCCCCCGCCTTTTCCCACCCGGAGGGCAAAATATATTATGGAGAGTAGCGTGTTGCAAAATTGGGGAAGGGACGATGGCCGGAAGTAGCGATCAGTATAGGTTCGGGATTGTGGCAAGGGACGGCGGTCTTAGGCCAATTGGAGAGAGCGGCCATTATAACGTCAAGGGTCAAAAAGGCGAGGGTCAAAAGTTTAGGTAGTGCAAGACCAGGTCTTGTGTTGGAGGCGGATAGACGGAATGTCAGCTCCAAACAGGGCGGGAGGCGGGGGAAGGGGAGGTAACGGAGAGGCTTTCTGGCGGGAGAGGAGAGAAGGTGAACGTGAGAGAAAAGAATTGGGAAGTGCAAAGGGAACTCCCGGCGTTAGGAGGAAACGTACCTGGGGCAAATTGGACGGGCGCTTTTCTTTGGGGGCTCTGAAAGATCTCCTCCCTTTCTCCCTCCCTCCTCTGTTCCGTCCCCTCGTTTTTCCAAGAAAAAGAGTCTCTGAACACCTTGGCCACAGTCCAGCATCCTGGGCTTCCAGGGCAAGCTCCGCAGAAATGAATGGCTTGGGCTGCTACTATCCCAGGGCTAGCACTTTCTTTGATGGCAGCAGCTTTTAGCCATAAAACCTTGCCCTTGAATGGTCATATTGACGTTTTTATAAGAGCTACCTTATATGCAGTTTGACCAATTTAGCATTAATCCCAGAAAATCAGCAAGATGAGTTGGAATTCAAGAACATGAGTTGTTAGGAAGTCTAAAGTGTTCTAGATATAGAATGCAGAATAATATTAATATTATAGTATTGGCTGCAAGCCTTCCCTTGGTTAGAAATCGATGTCCTTAAGTGGTATTTTTTAATTACATAGAAAAATAGATTTGAAATTAAGAAATTACCTTTAATGGTGAATAATAACAATAATAATAATAATGATAATAATAATGATAATAATAATGATAAATCTTAATTTATGTTAGCAATAATGTTCTAAATCTTTCCCACATTACTCCAGAATGAGGTTCCAAAGGATTTAGAACCTAATTCAGCTTTGAATGTACAGAGATTTAGAATGGCAATTTGCAGGCAGTTTTCAGGGATTTAGAACAGTGTTTGCTAAACCTGGGTAAATTAACCAAAATTGAGTAAAAGTGATTTTTGGGTGTGTGTGCATGGGAGGTAACATATACAGAACCATTTCACAATCGGGACAGGGCCATTTAAATTGACTTGATGTGTTTTACCTATATTGGGTAAAATGAACTTTCTGATAAGCAGTTTTGGGTAGTGAAAGAAAAAGTTTGGAAAATACTTCTTTGGAACATGATGCATGGGAAGAACTTGTGTAGGTACTAAAACACTCTTGAAAATAAATAAAGATTACATTGACTTATGGAATTTCCCTTTCTTTGGCACATAAATATTCACTGAATATTCTTAGTTTATATACTAATATGTTCAAATATAAAGGGAGAATCCACCAAGGGGTTGTTTCATACAATTTCCCAGTATGTTGAAAAAGTCATTTTGTCTCATTAATAGCAATTGGCTACTGAATGGTTTACTTTTAAATAAGAATTTTTTAAAAAGTTAAAAATTAAAAAAAAATCTGACCAGCTTATTCTTTTTATCTGTTGTCAAAATATCTTTTGAAATTCAATACTGAATATTGAACTTTTTATTTTGAAACTCTTTTTAGTTTCTCTTTGTTTATACATTTGTGGATTTATATTCTGTTTATCTGTATTTAAGCAGATAATATTCCGTATTCCTGAATTTTATTTAAAAAAAGAATGCAATTGCCTTATCCAGTCAATAATACTCTTTAGAACATATTTCCATTTAAATACAATTGCACACCAATACATAATGTAGCTAAATGACAGAGAAATTAAATATTCGATTGCTTGACAGAAGTACCTTTAAAGATGCTAACTTAAGAATGGTCAGGTGGGTTCTTTTTAACTTTACACTAGTAATTCACATGCTTCTTTAGCATCTAGAGTATCTGGATTTCCTTTCTCATTAGTATTGTTGCAGAATATACTTAGCAAAAATGAGGAATGAAAGAGGGGTGGATTAAATCAATTGTAAAAGACCATTTAATTTTGAATGATAGGGAACCTTTCTTCAACCTTCAAAAGAAAAAAATAATAGAATTAAATACTGAAAGAAAAAAACTTGATTAAACTCAAATAATAATGACATTGCAACAACAAAGCAGTATTTCATTTCCATGTTTTTACTGTGTGTTTATCAAACTTTGGATTTCAACCAATTTATTATAGTATAACTGAAATCGCTTATAGGAAGATTTGCTATTCTCTGCCATGATTACAATCTCAAGTGAATATCAAAAACCTAAGTGAGTAAAAAAACCATGTCTTTTCACAAATACAAAAGTTAAAAGCAAATATTATTGAAAAGATTCAATTTTTTTACAAAAAATATTGTTCAGGGATATACAAGGCTATTAAAGATTTTAAAAAAACCCATTCCATTCTAGAGTTTCAGACTCTCTCTTTCTCTCTCACCTTTAGGAGAAGAATTGCTTCAGCCGAAATGTTAGTTTCCTTTGGTTGGATTATTAAAATTAAGTTGACCAAAGAAGTCAAGTGTAAAATATTTATATTTAATAATGTATGCAACATATCTGTCTGGAATTAATTTCCAATTAGTGCTTTCTTTCTCATGAGCATATCCATGGAAATGTAAGAAAACACACTGTGCATGTAGGAAAAAAGGTAAAGGTTTAATTCTAACGGATGGCATAAGTTTTGCTTGGTATTTTATAAAATACCACTAAATAAATGGCCTTCTGTTTAGTTGGAACTTGGGTGATCCATTCCCTGGTACCTCTAATTAATTCAGTTATCTCTAAAGTGCAGTCAACTCTAGTTTGTGCATTATTATGAAGGAATGTGTGTGTGAATGGATAACAGTCCAAAGTCTCTGTTCCTAATATATAGGCTTACTTGGCTTCTAATAGGAACCTGTCCAGCCTACTTCTTTCAGTTTTCATGCCCTCACATAACCCAGTCCTATAGAAATAGCTACTGAAGAAATATCAATTAGAGAAAAAAGGGAAGAAACCACTGAAGCTTGCTTGTTATTGGACAAAGCTTCTGTCCCATGTAGAGATAAAATGAAAGAGAATGGTTATTTCAACAAGGCAATCAATGTAATGACCTCTTTATAGCAATAATTTAATGGCAATTTGCCAGCTTTGTCAGTCACCTATGCAAAGTATTGCTGTGTTTGGGACCTGTAGAATAAGTGGCATATGCAAAAAAATAGACAAGGTAGCACAATAAAAAAAGGCCTTAAATAATTATAATAGTAAAAATGAAAATTTCCACAAATATTTTTATTTTGATTAGTATCTTTTAGAGGCAGCTAAATATTTTGAAGGGGCCACCGTACCAGATATAAATGAGATTTAACCTAATACTTTCTATTACTTAGTGCTCTTTTACTCAAATGTAAAGATAGCATATTTAGCAGAATTATACAGACAATTTTCCTTTCTTTCTATTCTTGCTCCTCCTTCCCTTTGCTAGATAAGAGTATCACTCTCCTCTGTGCCAAGTGTTTCCTATAATTCCTCCCCTGTGACATTTATACTTTCAACATAACCTCAACAAAATAAAGCAAAAACAACCCTTTTCCCCAAAAATAAAAGAAAAAAGTTGAACAATTCTTATACTCTCTGTCTCTCATTGTCTTTTTCTCTGTACATATATTGTACTATATTGCATGCATGCTAATCCTACTATAAGTGTTTGGTGCATAGTATAAGTGTGGATATACTGATGTGGCTTTGTGTGTGGACTGTATCCACAAGAATGTATTGTACTACATTTAAAATATATATTAAAAGGGATGTGTATTAAATGGACTAAACAACAATTGCGGTCCCTATAAAGGGCAGGATTGCACTCATAAGCCTGGCCCTGGCATTCTCCCGACTTCTCTCCAGCACAAAGTAATGACCTGAGTAAAATTCAATATGACCGAGAGAGCTATGCAAGCGTATTATAGAAATGCAAGGGGGAGAGCCCGGGAGTGGGGTGAAACTCAGGTCAGCGCGTCTAACAAATATTAAAATGTTGGAGGCGCTCGGGACACGCCTAGCTGTTTAACAAAGACTGACAAACTATGGAGATTAATACGAAAACTTGCCGGTATCCAAATCGAAAAGGCTCAGTTAGGCCTAAGGCTGCTTGAAAGCTAGTAGCCAAACATACTATAAGACTTAAAAGCTGAAAGAAAGAAAGAAAGAAAGAAAGAAAGAAAGAAAGAAAGAAAGAAAGAAAGAGAAAGAAAGAAAGAAAGAAAGAAAGAAAGAAAGAAAGAAAGAAAGAAAGAAAGAAAGAAAGAAAGAAAGAAAGACTTTCGGAGAAAATAATATCTGATATGGAGAAGGAGAAGATATAAGCGAAGGATCTACTTTTCTGGTTGGTATTAGGGTTGCATGGCATGAGGGGGAGGATTGCGGCTGAAGTGATTGGGATAGAGGGCTGCATTTTGTATCCTAGTTGGTAGCGAGTGCATTTTTAACTTAGGGAAAAGGAAACATGGAGAGTGACTTCAAGAATATTTAAGGAGCTTTGATGACTATGAAATGTGAATTTAGGGTGAAGGCGCTTAGGGATCAATTCCTGAAACTCCTTGGGTTCATGCTGGCAAAGGGTGCTATGAATTGACCCTCCTTTGAAGTCAACATAGTTCTAGTCCGAAGAGGACAGCCATAAGCATTGTGCCGATTTTTGCAAACCCCCCTCTGAAAATGGAAAAGGGCATAAACATTGTATGTTAGAGTGACATTATGTACCAAGATCTTGAGATGCAATGTTCTGGCAGGTGCTTTGTCTATATGTTGATGAGAGAGACTCCCTTTGGAATCCCCTTTCCTCATAGGATTGCGAAAAGTGAGCCCTCTTTGTAAACCATCCTCTCCGATCTACTTACTTTTATTGCATTTTGCAAACAGGAACCTTAGCCACGTTTGCGATGAGGTTGGGTTTTTTTTTAGGCTCATTAACTTTTCTTTGAAATGCAGAAGTTGCTTGACTCAATCTCTCTTTCCAAACTTCTGAAAAGTTAAGACACTTTTATTAGAGCAATAGAAAATGCTTCCTCTCCACCACCCAATTAAGTGCAGAAGGTTAGGGGGCGGGGAGGAATTGCGAATGGGGGGGGGGAGATGGGGATGTTGTTTCTTTTGATTTCGGGATTTGTGCGCTTTGGAAAAGCAAAGTGTGAATATTTCTACTAAACGCTAGGGGTGCTGGTGATACTGGCATAACCCCCTCCCCCCAATTGTCTATTTGTGTAAGGAATTTTAAAAACTGGTACCGACATTTCTTTTTTGTTTATTTGTTTTAAAAGACAGAATTATCCTCATTTTTCGTTTCTGGAAAGACTGTATCTTAAAGGAAGCCCGGCTAGGATATACATATAACACCCCCCTCCCAAAAACAGGCAAGGGAAAAATGGAAAAGATCCAGACCAGAAGAAAAACAAGAGCTGGTGTCTGAAAATGTAACTAGTGTGCATCCATATTTGGTAAACTTTCTTGAAGAGAGCAGGAATTTCTTTTCAACTTTGATCACAAGAATTGAAAAAAGCTTACTTCGAAGTAAGCCTCACTCATTGATCTCTATTCCTCACTCATTGATCTCTATTCCTCATCAAGTTAGCTTTGATATTTTTTAACTGAAGATTTGTAGCTTAGTTCTGAATTCCCTTTAATGTTCTTCTACCAATGAGATTTGTATGCTTGTTCCTATAAAGACAAAATTATATGTTGACTTCCATTTTTGGATGAAGATAGTCCATTTGGACATAGTTAAAAGAAAGTTCTGCTGAAATTGAATTTAAAATATTTAAAATACTCTTATTTATATTGAATAATTAAAATATTCAATTTTATTATTGGAAATGTGATTATTGGAAAAAAGGAACAAGAACAATTTCTTAGATTAGTTTTTTTGCTAGAAGGGTGAGAGATATTGTTTGGTAGGAAGTTGGGAAGGAGGGAAAACCAGAAAATAATGGTGATAAGTTTAGTCATTTTTCCTTTCAAATGTTTTGTTTTATCTGAAATTAATATTTATTCCTGAAGTAAATAGTTTTGCTTTCCAAAATGCAACAACAATCCTTTCACTGCTTAGATGAGAACAAATCTGTATTAGTCAGTGAAAATTACTCCTAAACGCATATGAGTAGGATTGAATATTGTGCTTACATGTTCTGCTGACAAAGAATATATCCAGAGAAGGCCAGCACAAATATTACATATACTACATATCAGTATATATGTCATAATTCATCTATATATACTGATAAATTTATCCAGAGGAGCACACTTCAGGCTCCAGTAGTTTAATCCTAACCTCAGAAGAAAATGAATAAATTGTTCTTCTGATAAATAACTCTAGGTATCAGAAAAGCTTCTTCCTTTCTGCAGTAACAGTGAAATCCTATGACCTACTTAGGAGTAGAGAATGCCGAATTCAGTAAGGCATCCTAAATACTGGAGTTATTTTACTTCTTTTGAATGTCTGCATACAGCTTTACCCAGCATACATATTTTATTGTTTTATATCCCCATTTTGGTAGGGGGACTGCAATTACATTTCTTTGATCTTTTCTCTTCATTTTTTTCTGGGATTTAAAGGAAATGCAAAGAAAAAAGAACCACACCCTACTTCCTGTCCACCTCTAAATTTGTTTCCAGATTTCCCTGCCTTTTCTTCTTTACTTCTTGTTTTATGCAAGTTAGTTATCCAGATGCCTAAAAATCTTTTCAATGTTTCAAGGTTATTCTTTACTATCATGAAGTCATGCAAAGGAGTGATTTTCATTCTAGTGAAAGGATAAATCTTGTTGAATTAGATTCAGAATGAATTTCTTTCTACTTAATGTTCCTCTTTAATCCTCTTTTACCCCTGAATTTCAGATTATGTTTTAAAATCTGCATGCCCTTTTGTAATAGATGAAACTGTAATGGATTCTACTACAGATTCTGGCTAATTTGCACTATTTTATAAATGCCCACAATTCCATAGTTTCTTTTGAAACTGGACCATTGATTTTCCCAATGCCAATTACTTTTGGCTGAAAAACTAACATTTTTTCCCTTTTTGGCAAAGAAGGTCTCTCTGTCTTCTGTATGTACCCTGTAGATCCGAATTTGTGTAAAAGAAGCTGTCTCACAAATTCGCATCTAGGGGAATATGTAGTTGACACAAACCCTACGGAGCGAGTGGAGCCCAGCCTTAAAGAAAGAAGAAGGAGAGAAAGAAAGGAGAATAAATCGTTAAAGACACTTGTTTCTTAAGAAGATTTTTCCTTTTTGTGTGTGTGTGGCCATTGGTGCACCTCCTCCTTGGTGCTGCGCAGGTGTTTTTTTTTTAATTATCGTCTAAACATTTTCCCCTATTGCATTGAAATCACAGTAGAAGGAACAGATCCCTGGCCCGTGGAGTTTACAAAAGGAAGACGGGGCAGTTCGTATAATGAAAAGGAATACCCAGGATATGTGTTAGGGGTGTTTGTCCGTGCACACACACTAATATGCGTATGAGCGTGCATTTGCGTTGTATAGAAATCCTGTAACCTCTTTTTATACTTTTTTAAAAAGCGGATTTCTTCAGTTAATACGCTTCACAATCTGATGAAATTAGTCCCAATTCTGTCTTCTGTTTAATGTTTATACGATTTTTATCTTCTAAATATGGGAAAGAGAACCAGTTTAAACCAGAAGCTAGCTGTCATTTAAAGGATGGGTAACTTGAATTGGTTAATGATGTTTCTATCGATCCCAAATAACCTCTATCTATCTTTGCCACTGGTTTGACTCGCTCACAAAATTTAAGTAGAGGCAAGAAAATGAATACCCCATAGACCCCGTTCCTTTCACTCCAGTTTCATATTTGTTCTCAACAAACTTCTTTGATTTAAAAATTGATTTTAAATATTCGCTACGAAAAGAGACATTGGATGTATTGTGTTTTGACAAAATATCCGCGGACAGGTCGGGCAGGAATGGGAGTTTAGGATTTTGTGTCTTACTGATTTTGGGGTCTGTGGAATATGAAATACCCGATTTTGGTGTCTGTGTGTGAAATTAAAATATTACTATCATTTTTAAAATATCAAAAAGGAATGCAGAGTACCGATTATTCGTACCGCAATGCAGAATCCTAATTATATTCCGAATATATTTTACAGATAAAAATAAATCCAATCGACTTAGAAGCAACTTGCTTTCAACTTGAATGCGAGGTGGTAACAGAAAGGCTAAACGTGCGCCCCCACCCCTTTCCTCCTTCTTGATTATTTCCTTATCCGGGAATCCCAGGCTACCCCACCATTGGTTCATGGGGTCACATGGACAGCTAACTTTGTTCAGTTGACGGCAAAAGTAGGAGGGCTCTGCGAAACAGGAAAACGAGAAGGGGAGGGGAAGGAAGGGCGAAGGGGGAAGGGGAGGGGGGGTGAAGAAATAGGAATAAATTTTAGTATATTTTTGGGGTGTGCGTGTGTGTGAGTGAGCGAGAGTGTGCGTGCCGGCGCGCGCGCGCTCTTGCAATTCCAAAATTAATGGCCATGAGTTCTTTTTTGATCAACTCCAACTATGTGGACCCCAAATTCCCACCATGCGAAGAATATTCCCAGCACGATTACCTTCCTAGTCATACTCCGGAATATTTCAGCGGCCAGAGGCGACAGGAGAACTCTTTCCAACACGAGGCGTTGTACCCAGCGCGGTCCGCCTGTAACCAACCATCCTATCCTCCATGTCAGGGCTCTGGGCACCAGCCACCGGTCCTCTCCCCCAGGAGCCAGCATGCTCCGGCTGGACTTCAGAACCATCTCTCCGAACCAAATCATACTTGCGAATCCATCACGCCAAGCCCACCGCCTTCCTGTAGCCAAAACTCTCTCAACCAAAGCCCTGGCAAAGAGCCGGTAGTTTATCCTTGGATGAAGAAGGTTCATGTTAGCACGGGTAAGTGAACCTTAAAGAGCTGTTCGCTTTATACTAACCTGCACCTCAAAGTCTCGTTGGGAAGAGAGGGAAAAAAGGCTTATTGCCCCCGCTGTAAAAGAACCATTCCCCTTGGAGATTTATGGTCTCCCTGTTTGCAGAGCGCTATAATTACATCCTCCATAAATTTTTATTGCTCTTCTTGGCCAACTGCCTTTGAAGTCCCTGTTAACATCCTTCTCCAGAATTTCTTTCTTCCTTTCCTTTCCTTTCCTTTCCTTTCCTTTCCTTTCCTTTCCTTTCCTTTCCTTTCCTTTCCTTTCCTTTCCTTTCCTTTCCTCTCCTCTCCTCTCCTCTCCTCTCCTCTCCTTTCCTTCTTTCCTTTTCACTGGAAAATTTTTAAGGAGGAATGGGATTTTTAACAGCTCAATTTGTACGTTTCTTTTTCCTCTCTTGAAAAGCCGCTTTCTTGAAGGTTTTTCACAATCCCTTTTCATAGCATTGAAGGTGGCTATATTGTGGAATTAGAGAAAAAACGATTTAGTATGAAAGTATATTACATGATAGCAGAAACTTTATAAAACTTTGGGGTGCACACTTAACTCTTTGGTACACGTGGATGAATATTACTTTTCTCTGGGGCACTTAAATTGCTGCCCCTGAGTTTATTAATGCCTGTTTGCTGAAAGTGATTTTGAGGTACTTATGCTGGTTATCAGTCCAATAAGACGAGATTTAACTGCACTCTACATTTCACTCCTATGGTTGATGAATTCGTTATTAGATAGTCTGCACGTGTAAATAGGGGCCTCTTTTTCTGATTTCTGTTTATAATTGCCGTTAAATTTAAAAGTGGCCTGCTATTCATAATTTAACGAAGGGAATGCTGTCACTCTTTCTCAGCAATGATACCAAACACTCTAACAATAGTAAGTTAATGAGTTTATTATAGATTAACTTTAAAGCCTTGTTGTTTAACTGCTTTGAAGATCTCAGCTACCCTCTTTTAGGGTGAGAATGAAGTGAAGTTTTTTTTAATGCAGGATGTATACATTTTAAGGCTGTGTAAGGCCAGAAGAAGAGGGAAGGTTCCAGTCCTTATTAAAGGGGTTGAACTCCGGGAAGACAAGAAGAAGGTCGAACAGTTATTCTGCTTAAAATTTTCCAATTAAGCCTGTTTCATTTTAAAAACACTGTGGTCCATTCTCTCCATCCACCCACACCCACGGGTGCATTTCTGTAATCCTATCCTGAGTGGATTTATTCAGAAGTAAACTGTAGTAAATGCAATGGGATGTGTGTCTGGTGGGCCCGATAGAAATTTGAGCCTGGAACACCATCCTAGGTATGTCCCTGAGAAAAGGAAGGAAGGAAGGAAGGAAGGAAGGAAGGAAGGAAGGAAGGAAGGAAGGAAGGAAGGAAGGATTGATTCAAAATCTTGAGTAGATTTGGGGCGGGGACCTGCGGTTTGCGATTTATTTTTGTGGTCTGCTTGACTATCACTTGCAGAAGACTGAGAGCAGTGAAGACCGTTCTTGTTTTGTTTTAAAGAGGCAGAAGAGTAACCTTCACACTCCCCCATTCCGCCCTTGTTCTTTTCTCCTCCCTCCTCCCCACTTCTTTTGTGCCTCTTCTTCCAGTCAACCCCAGTTACACCGGAGGGGAGCCCAAGCGCTCCAGGACAGCCTACACGCGGCAGCAAGTGCTGGAGCTGGAGAAAGAATTTCACTATAATCGCTACCTCACCCGGAGGCGAAGGGTGGAAATCGCTCACTCTCTTTGCCTGTCTGAGCGCCAGATCAAGATATGGTTTCAAAACCGGCGGATGAAATGGAAAAAAGACCACAAGTTACCCAATACTAAGATCCGATCAAATGCTGCTGCCAACCTGCCGGTGCCAGGCGGAACAGGAGGTCCTCAGGACCGAACCAATGGGCCGACCCCAAAACCCACCCCCAACCTATAACCATCCTTGAGCGCGACCTGAGGGTGTGTGTGGGCGCGTGCGCGTGGGCGCACCTTCGTGTGTTTGTGTGTGTGTTTGCGTGTGTGTGTGTGTGTGTGTGTGTGTGTGTGTCTGTGTTGGAGGGGCGGGGTGTATATGAATGCCTGTGCTAAGAAGTGATTATGGAATGGAAGGTTGCTTTGTCGCTTTACTGTTCCCTGAGAAGAAAGATGGGGGTCATTGGGGATAGGGAGGGAGGTGGGTGGGATCACTATTTATACGAGGAAGAGGAAACAAAGGAGTAGGGGGGTGGTTTCTCACTGGCCAGGTTGTGTTTGGGGGTAGTTTCTCTGTTCTACTGTATCAGAGGTAGGGATTTCCAGATTTGGCTAAGATGGATCCCTTCTTCATCCTTAATCAAGCCAAACTCGGGCCCATTTGTCATGTTTACTCTCCCGTACAAACGAAGGACCTTATGCCAGCCATTAGCTCGACAGCCAGAGTCATCTTTAATAAATGAGGCTTGGTTTCACCTAAGGAGGACTGGACTCTCTCTCTCTCCCCCTCTCCATCTTCCTTTCTTTCTGTCTCCCCTTTCGCATCCCATCCTTATTGCTCCCTCCGCCCCTGCCCCCCCCCATCCATCCTCACCTACCACACAACCCTTCCTAAAGACAAAGGGCTGATCAAGGCTACCTAAAGCTGTTTTAATGCAGTTATGGATAGAGGGATGATTAAAATTGGGGAAGGAAGGCAGAGGAGTGACATTTCCCCAAACCCTCTAAGGATATAATTGGCTGGTAAATGTAGTAAGGAAAAGGCCCAAAAAGAACAAACAAAACAAGAAGAGCAACAACAGCAACAAAAAATAGGGAGGAGGTCTTGAAATAATAAAGCCATTAAAGTGGGGGCTTCTTCAGGTTAATTACATAACATGGGAAACATGGAAAGCCAAGAGTGCTGTGCATTTCAGTCCATAAAGCTGATTATAAGGCCATCTGTGTTCCAGTAGCCATTAAAATGGGAGGGGGGCCTTATAAATAAGAGCACCCCTCTGGTGTCTTTATACCCGATTTTGGACCAAATAATGTATGCCTAAAGATGGGACTTCAGGGAATTCCCCTGGGAAGTTAGGACTGAAGGGAAGACATATATACGACCTCTGTACCTTCCCTCCATCCTTTTTTCACAGGCACAAATCCTTCCCTTCCCTTCCTTCCCTCTAAGACATTCCAAAATGAGGTAACGCTAGAGAACTCTGTGGAGGAAGAGAAGATGCCTCCTTCTTTTGCTTTTGTATAATTACTCCTTGCTGTTTTGTGTGATATCCATGCAAACATGTATATAGAAAACCACAAAATAAAACATTTTATTGTGAACACGACTCTCTGTGTTTTTAGAATATGTTTACAGCAGCTAGAATACTGACAGGGTTCCTTTGTTATGATTGTTCACCTCCCCTTTCCATGTAAATTCCACCGCTTTTGGGTTGTAGCAGATTTTAACTGTCAATTTTTAAACCTAAACTTCTCTGACAAATGAAAAATGCTTGACCATAGGCTGTACTTTCCTTTCCTACTGTGCAGGCTTAGAAAGAATGATTTATTTTGTAAGTATGTATCAGGGTGGTTACATTTTTCTTTTTAAACTGGTTCAAAAAATATCACAGTATTAGATTTCTACCTGATAACTGATACTAAGAGGGCAGACTTACATTCTCCATGAGATTTATCCCTTCTCTTCTTCTTTTTTCTTTTTGTAAAAAAAGCTACCTTCTTTAAGGTATTTACTGCATTTTATGATCATAATTTTTGCACAGATGTTTCTTGGTGTTTGCAGGTTTTTCTGTGTATTTTTATATTACAAAGGAGCCAGCCATTGCAATAGCTCAAACTCTGACAAGCAAATAGATAATCAAGAAGACAAATGACTTCTTTTGTGCTCCATAGCTCTTGTATTAATTTTCATTTTCTTTCCCATATAAAGTATTGAAAATACTGTTTAGGATGAAATAGCATTCCACTTCCAAGTTACAAACTCTGTGTGAGTGTATGTGTTTATGTGGCTGGATGTATATGGTGGTGGTACAAGTAAAGAAAACTCTTAAATTCTTCTTAAAACTCACAAACATGCACACACACACACACACACACAGGGGGTGCGTGGGTGGGAGAAGAATTATACCATTAATGTAGGTCCTAATTTATTTGATCATGTTGGTAGAATTCATCCAGAAGTTCTCTACCAGAAAACCTGAAGGTCACATTCATTTTAATGGAGTTTGTGCAAGAGAAATTCTGCTTGCTTTCTACCCTGAGAAATGCCTCAGAGAAAGTAATTTCCATGGGAGAGTTAACTATTCTATAACCTTCCTTTAGGCTATATTTTTTTATCCATTATTCAAACTGAGTGTTATTTTACTGCTTTATTGTATTATCAAAACATGCATCTCAGTAGGATTTATTTACAGTCCACATGTCTATTTTTAATATAATTTTAATAAGTTGAATCCAAACCTGGTCATCCTTAGAGCAGACCAACTGAAATCAATGAGACTTAAAACAACTCCTAACAAGCAGATCCCATTAGTTTTACAGGATCTGTTATAATTGTACTGCCCAGCTTTCATATGACAGATAGGCAGATAAATAAATAGATATATCAAAGTTGAAGCAAAAATTCCTGACCTCATGAAAATTTAGTTGTATTTAAAGTCATTCAATTCTATGATACCTCAGTGAATAATTGCAAACTTAAGTCTCATTGATTTTGATTTTTAAATCAAATTAAGAATTAATTAATCATTTACTAAGAAATTTGGGGTTGCTAAACACTGTGCACTGTCCGGTTAAACAACTGCTTGTTAATAGAACTACAACTCAAAAAACAGCCATAATGCTGTGAATCATGTACACCACCCCGGAGTCACTCTGTGAGTCAGATGGAGAGTTTCTAAATCTGATATATAAATAAAATAAATAAATAAACCTGCGACAGATCCTTTGTTATGGAAATGAATGAGACTAACTTATAAGTAAATATGGTGTCTGCAGATATCTTGGGACAGTTATATATGCTTGAACAGAGGGAAGCACATGCACCGTGCACCTACAGAAAGCAGAATTTGTTTATAACAACACATTTAATTAATTCCCATACCCCATATTTCTTATGGATTAAAACTTGAGGAAAATGTCAGTTCAAGTATTTGGTAGATTTTTATTGTTTTTGGAATATTCAGAACACATCTGGTGGTGATAGCTTGAGGAAGGCTCAAAAGAAAATTACAATTGTATTCCATACTGATTTCATATTATTGCCGTACTGAAGTGGAGCAAATGTTTTGTAAGCTTGATTACCAACCCCCCCCCCCCACCGCTCCCAACTCCCCAGGACTGGTGGTAGCTAGACCACATTGTTTTAATTTCTCTTGATTTCTGTGATGCTGAAGGGGTTCTCTTCAAACTGTTTAGGGCAACCACAAGTCTTCTCCCTTCTACTTACCCCAAACAAAACTTTAAAGCATATACTGGTAAGAATGTAGCTACTATAGAATAAAATCAAAGCTGCAGACTGTGAATAGATTTTAGGGTGGGGATTTCTATAGCCTCCGAAAGTCCACAGGCATTGAAAGCAGACAGGGGCTGAGAAAAATGTGAGAATTATGCGGAAAAAATCATTAATCATTTCTTTTCTTCAAATACTTATCCTTTTCCTATTGTTATTCAACAGCAAACCTCTACAGACCTTCTGTTGGGAAAAAAAAGAGAGCAGCCGGGAGCCTTGAATCTTTTAAGATATCTTCCAGGAGATAATATTCTCTGAAATATACATTAAAAATTGAACATTTTTTTATTTTAATGGAAGACTTGACTTCAAATATGAACACGATCAGCTTTAAACACCTGGAAAAAAATCCTGTGAAGCTAAAAAGGTAATATATATAAAATAATATACCTATATATAGATATTATTTTAAAACTTGGTTTGCTCTTTTGAAACTGCATATTGCTTGGGTTTTAAGAAAGAAAGGGGGCAGGGACAATGTCAACTGTCTTCTCTTAAAATTGTATCCCATGAAGCAAAGAAGCTGGATTCTTTGTCGACTTGTTCATTCCAAAGCAATGACCTCCAAGTACTGTGGTCTTAATTTTCCGTAAGTGTTTTCATTGAATTTGCAGTTCTGGAGTTTTTATTTTCACCAAAAGAACTAAGGAACAAACAGAGTTAATTTAATTTGTTTCCTGATCATGTGAGATTTCTAGAATTTAGTTTCCTGTGCAAGGTTTATTTGTTTTAATACAATTTTCTTGATTTTGGTAGAACTGATAACACAGAAGGCATCAGAATTAAGAAGGTTCCTATTTTTATTTCTCTATAGATTTTGTGCTTCCTATAAATCTTTTTTCCCAGGTATAAGATAATACAGTTTAAAATTGCAATTTGGAAAAAGGAGGCACAGCTAGTAAATTGCTGCTAAAATGCATGTGTCTGGTATGTTTTATATGAAGTTTTTAATATTTGTTGGAAGAGACATAAGCGATATAGATTGTTGCGTATCTATCCATTCATCATCTATCTATCTATCTATCTATCTATCTATCTATCTATCTATCTATCTATCATTTATCTATCTATCATCTATCCATCTACATTTCAATGTGGAGAAGACTTATATTAAACAAACACAGTTAAAATTTGACCCTGGTGAGCTGCAGAGTGAGTGCTGAGTTCATCCAAGGGACACATTTTCTGAATGATTAGCCTGGTATTGCAACTACAGAATGACCTCTCCAAACCCCTTGACCTTTTCAGGACTGGACATTGTGCCATATAGCATGGCTCACACAGAAGCAGGCATAGGCTAAATCAAACTGTGGAGGCCAACCTGAAAACTCTCAGAAAAAGCAGCCATTTCACAACACCTTTCTCACCCCCAGATTTCCTTCTGCTCCTTGTAGATCTTGTTAATTTTTCCTGTAGCTGTATTATGTTGTCTGAATGGTTTTTTTGGATAGGTTTTGCTGCTGAGGGAAGAATCCCAAGAGAAGTCCTCTTTCACAATGAATGGGAGTTGTGGAAAAGTTAGAGTGATTTGATTGATGGAGATTAATTTAATGTGCGCTCATCTTACTTTGGCCTATTTGAATTTAATTATGAATAAAGACAATTTCTCTGTCCCAAAGTACCTGGATATTACTTTGTCATCATCAGAGGTGGCAACAAGAATCACAATGATGGTTGTAGAAGTAGCAATGCTTTGCCTTGCTTCTCAGTTTGTTGATTCTTTCATTTTTTTCTTCCCTGCAAGAACAACATAGCATTTGATGACTAGATGTCTTTCATAACCCCCTTAAGATTCACCAACAAGAATGTAGAGGGAAGGTTTTATCCTCCTCTCACTGTCTTCCTCATCCTTTTTGAGAAAGATTATCTCCACTGTCTTTCAAATGTTTTAACAACTCATTCTCTCCCTCCTGCCTGATAAAGCTTTGGTGGTCCAGAGTTTGATAAATATATTTCTTGACTACTATAATAGCCAGGAGATTAGAATGGCGGTCTTACCATCTTTTGTCTTTATTTCCCTACCCTACTTGATGTCCATTTTTCTCTGTTTCTTTTCTTTTCTTTCTTTTTTCTTTTTTCTAATGAAATTGTGGAATGTCAATTCAGAAATACTTGTAAATGTTTGGAGATTTTACAAAATTTTGTAAAGAATTAAGGCATGAAATGTAGCAGCATTTTTATCTTGTTTCTGATACTCTAGCTATAGGAGGCAAAGAAAGTAGTAAAGGCGCTTATTTTTCAAAGGAGTGTAAATAAATCAAATCAATGGATGATCTTATCCCTCCCCACCTGCAAGGCCAAGTGAGAGCTATAAATATGGAAATCCATGAAAGATTTGCTATAAAACACAAGACAGGCGGTAGACTAATCTTTGCCAATTGAGACTCCAAAATTGCTTTAAACTGGTCTAAGGCCATTTAAACCTACCTAAGTAAAAACATAGGAACTACAGGGTTGCAGTCTGTACCTAGATAGAACTAGGTACCTCAAAGCCATGACCAAAACCTCTGCTTGCTTTGGGCTGCATAAAATGTTCTTTAAAGATCACCCAAAAGTGCCCCCTCCCTCCACAAGGAAAGCTAACTTCCAGATAAGTAGTGATTAATAAAGGTTTTTTTTTTTTTTTGCTACATGCATCTTGTTGAATAGGGAAAGAAAAAAAAAGAAAGAAAACCTCAGGCCACCTTTCAAATGTTTTAAAAGTACAAGTGATGGGAACTATAGCCCAGGACATTTGGGGGATAGGCAGTTGAGGCAAGCTAGAATATGTAGGAAAACTGATCAATGAGAGAGAGAACATATGTCCTCTACCCTCTCTCCTTCACAACACACACACACACACACACACACACACACACACACACATGCTTTCTTTGTCAGTCACATCTTATGCTTGTTTTTTGACATACCAAGAAAACTAGCTAGCAGGCACATGTGAAAAAAATATGCCCTTGAATCCTCCAGAAGTGTTGGACTCTGCCCTGTGCTTTGTTAATAGTTCTAGAAAGAAAACTTTCTAGATGCAACAATTGGGGCCTACCAGTCTGAAGCCAGGAATCTTTGGTTGTCAGGCCAAGGACTCTGACTCACTCTCTTCCCTTTCTGCCATGTAGTATTATTTCAGCCTCCCCAGTGCTTTCACATGTGCTTTACTAAATTACTATCTCCATTTATTTTGGGAATGATAGCTCAACACATTCAAAGACTCATTCAGAGTTGGGAAATAAGAAAAAAGTTTGAAAAAAAGTTTGAAAAAACCCTGCTACCTGTGTGCATGTGTTTGCTTCAAATCAAGCTCAAAGCATGTGTTTCTTCTTTCTTCAGATCTATGTCATGGTCCTTCCTCCCTCCCCCCCTCCCTTCCCTCTCTTCTCTCTCTCTCTCTCTTTCTTTCTTTCACTCTCTCTCTCTAGAAAGAAGCAAGTAGTTGAGGCTAGCCAGAGTGTGGGGTTTGGGAACATTCTCAGTTTGATCAGTAACTCCCTTGACAGATTTATGATCCCCAATAAAACCAGTGTGTTTAAATTCGTAAATCAATCTGCCTTTCCCCCTATATAAATGTTCATTTTATCTCCAGAGAGAGAAAAACCCTCTCGTTTCTCGCACCTACCAGGGTGAAGGAAAGACGCTTCCTTTCCTTTGAACTGTAAAAGACAGAAAGTCTTTTAATATCAAAGTTGCTCTTTTTAAAAGAAGGACAGAGGGAGGAAGGAAGGAGGGAGAAGCAGATGGATTTTTTCTTTCTTCGTTGTACAAAGATTATAGAATCTTTTCTTGGTTTTCCTTGTTCTTTTTTATTTCTTATAAATAACTCTCCCTTCTTCGCTCACTCTCTTGCTCCCTCCCTTACTCAGAAGGTTTGAAAATTCTACATTGTATTCTGAGGTCAAGTTAATTCTTTAAAATCCCTACTGCATTTTTAAAAATTGGTTACTTCTCAAGTCAAAACTGGATTTCTCTTTGAATTTTACTTCCTACATCAAAATATTTTAGGTTGAGATGCAATTGATAGATTAGTAGAGGTGAATTAGGAATTACAATTGGTTACATCACTTATGGTTTTTTTGAAGGTATGACTGAGTGAAAACCACATTAATATTTAACCCAATTCAATCACTATATTTATGCTTATGTCAAAACATTCTTGAACTAACATGTTTCAATGCAAATGAAATTTAAGATGTTAGCTACAATTATCAGGAAGGGTTTCATGATCCAGCCATTATTTTCTATATTCTTTCAACCTGAATATTGCTTTCTAAAAATAAAAAAAACAATGCCTATTTATGACTCAAAATCAAGCAATCAACTCCCCCTCTTCCATTGTTAGCACAAGGTTTGCTTCAGTAGAACCAGTGATACTAGCCATCCAGAAAGGTTGAACACCTCATGCTTTTCAAGATCCTTTTGTTACACAGACCTTAAGATCAAAGTGTTTTCTAAATCTTTTATTAAGTCCTGCCTAAAATGCGTTTTCACTTTCAGAGAATTACTGCAGGTTACCTTTGTCAAAAGCATTTACCAACCAAAGCGAAAATGGAACTCAGTGGTCAAATTATCATTTATGTGTTCATCACAGATACATCTATGCACATGTATTCACATGCATATGTCCATGTGCGCGGGCATGCGAGGGGCGGTGGGGGAGAGAGAGAGAGAGAGAGAGATTTCTTGCAAAGGCTTTATTCCCCTCCCAACCTCCCCCTGCACCTTTGTTTGATTTGATTTAACTGCCTACTTACACCTCTAGTTCCCTGGCTGCTATTGAGCCTATTGTTTGGATAAAAGATATCATTATTATCTTACCATTTGAAATAAGAGGGGAGGAGGGAATATTTTTAAAAAATAATAACCTTGATCCTATATAAAAGGGAACTATTCTTTTGTGTATTTTTTATTATATGCATAATACAACTGTTTTCAGACATTTGCAAAAAACATAGATATGCTTTAAAGTGGAGGATCATTTTTTGCATAGACTCTTCTAATAAATACAATTCCTGTGTGGGTTTAACTGTCTGTTCCAACTTGAGTTCCCAAATTGTGTTTGGTTACAACTACAGTAATTCTCAGCCTGATTGCTAAAAGCTAAATTAAATACTAATTTTCAGGTTTCCATTATCAATTCCAACTCCATGGGAGTTCCTATTCTGTACAACTGAATATGGTCAGCTTATACTTAGTATTATGGTTGTTGCTGTTATTATTTAATATTGACTTTGCTCTGGATATAGACAATAGATTAAATCCTTCTGGAATACTTTGTATTAGTGCTATAGTTACTGAGAAAAGGTAAGGCTACTCAGTGTAGGGGAGCATATAGGAAGAGAAAATGAGGAGAACAAAGGAATGAAAAAGTAATAAAATAATGTAGGACAAAAAAAGATATAAGGAAAGAAATTGAATATCTTTTTTAAAAGGTTTGTGAGCTCCTGAGAATATTGAGCAAAAAGTATCCAAATGTGCATTTCCCTATCTGCTTAAACTTATGGATATGTTATTTGTAACACGTGTCTTTTTAATGAAGCCCTCCCATTGGTTTGCTAATGCTACAATCTCTCTGGTATATTTCTACAAAATAATCCAACCAATGTGTATAAACAGAAATGAATACCTTTGTATGAATGTATTCATGTATATGGTGAGAGAAATGGGGTGAGTATGTGTGTAGACAAAAGGACAACTTCAGCATTCCAGGAGGAGGTCACAACGGCCCTTTCTGTGGCTAGGGAAGGGGGGGCGCGTTGTAGGAGGGGGAGAGCTAGGGAAAGAACCCCCACCCCTCCCCAAGTCATGTGATTCATTAAATAATTAATGCAGAGGTTGCAGAATAGATATGTATTCGTCAGGAAAATCGTAGACATGGACTCCTTGTGTCTGACGTGAAATTCAACTGTCCTTAAAAAAAAATCTACCCCCTCCCTCCATCTCTCTCTCTCTCTTTCTTGTACACACACACACACACACAAAAGCGTATTCCAGAGGTGGGGGGAAAGGGAGAAAGAGAGAGAGAGAGAGAGAGGAAGTGTATGTGAGAGAAAGAGAGAGAGAGGGAGGGAGGGAGGGAGGGAGGGAGAGAGAGAGAGAGAGCTGCAATAAAACATTTCTCAGGAAGCAAGAAGCCACGCGGAGGGCTGGACTTATTGTAAGTAGCGGGAGATCTCTTCTTGCCTCTCAGTCTGTATGTCCATGTAAATTTATTGTTTGTTATTAATGTTATTGTCGTAAAATGTGACAAATAGCCATCTTCATTTTCTCCCATTTCTCTTCACCCCGTGGTGGTGTGTATATTTATACCCATGTAGGCATTCATTGTATGTGTGTGTGTGTGTGTGTGTGTGTGTGTGTGAAAGAGAGTGAGAGAGAGGAGAGAGAGAGAATATATGTACATACATATCCTCAAACCTTTTCTTTTTGTCATTTCTCTCTCCCTGTTGATTTATTACAATAAACATGTCAGCAGCAACAGACCTTCTCCCATTGTGTATGTGTGTGTGTGTGTCTTTGGGAGAGAGTTGTGTTGTTTATAGCACTGTCCGAGGTAAATCATTTCTCAAACGAAAATGATGTGTGATCTTTCAGAATCTCTCTCTTTCTCTCTCCCTCTCTCGTTCCTTCTCCCTCTCTCTCCCACGGTTGATTATTTCAGACGATTTACTGTAATATATCAAAACCTAATGTGAAAACTGTATAGCTGGGAGTCTTAAATTAAAGCAACTGTGATTACCAATTAAGAAGAGATTTGTATAAATTTTGAGCAATCCAAAGGATCATGGAAAATATTAAATATTATTAAAGTACAGTTTGAAATCTTGGGGAGAGAAATTTTGTTTGCCAAGTCTGATTTTAAAAAAACACCAACAAGATGGGTCAGCGGGAGTTTGGGGTTTGGCTGCCAGGGTTAAATTCTGTTATCTGGGCAAGAAAGACGAGGGACCCAATCCACTGAGAGGTTTTCCTGTTTGGTAATAAATGTCTCCCATTTACTTAAAAGTCTGGGGAAGATAGAAGTCTCCGTGGATTTTGCCTAAAGCGCTTTGAAAAATCGGGCAAAAGTTTAAAGAACTCTTAATGTCAAATCGACAATTTATCCGAAAAGGACAATGGCAAACCAGCTGGGATGCAAAAATCCGCCTGTGCGTGAAAAAGACTTGCACCTAAAATAAGAGCTTGGGAGGACTGGTTTAGTATACTGGAATAAGCCGGATATATTTCTATGTGCGTGTGTGCGCGCGCGCGCGTGTGCGTTGTTTAATTCCTCATTCGAGGCTCCGGCAGAACAATAGATGATCCCTTTCCAAATCCGCGATAGAGACCCCGCGTTGAGACAACAATGGAAAACCCAGCATGAACTTTGTACCGGAGGCCTTCCCTTCTCCCTAGCCTCCAGTTTACAACCATGTACTTGCCTCTGGCAAGAATATTTTTTCTCCCTTTATTTAAGGATATTTGCCCATAGGCTTATTCGTTTCTGCGCTGCGGAACAACCATGCTCGGGACAGCGCAGGACTCGTGTTCGGGACTCCTTAATAAGAATGGCCTCTATAATAATAAAGTACTATAGCTGGGAGGGTAGGGTGGGACTTTTCCTTGAAATTCCGAGGATTGGGCGCCTGAACAATATGCTAAGGGGACTGAGGTTACCAACCTCTGCTCACTTACCTGAGATTTAAGACTCCTTAAACTTGCTAGCACTTCCTTCTAAACAGCCAATGCATACATACGCATTGTGCATGCGGGCGGTTCTTGCAGGCCTCATTCACTGGACTCCTGCAACCCCAAGCCTCTCGAATGTTGCCGGCGAATTTTCTCCTGGCTTGCTTTCCTTTCCTTGGCTTTGTGGAAAGGAATTAGGCTGGAGGGGAGAACTGCTGGAGAGCGCTTCTCCAGGCACCACTGGTAGACAATGTATAGTCCTTGAAATCTCCAGCCAAAACTATCCTCCGGCAGTTAATCAGAGGGAAGAGCATAAGAGCTCCAAAATTCTGAGCAAAGGTGGCCCTCTTTGAAATGCAGAAGGGCAGCCCCAGAGTGAGGCTGGTCCAGCTGAGTGGTAGAACCCGCCAGTGACCTTTCAGCTTTCTGGCTGACTCAAGGAGCTGGCCATTCCTCAAAGAGCTCAAATGGGAAAGGTGAAAGTCAGACTGGGCGGAGTCCTTCAATGGGAAGTATGTTGCCGCCATCACCAAGAGCAACACCAATACCAGGAGCAAGGCCGAGACTAGAAAGATGGCCAAGCAACCACTGGAAGAAAGAAAGAGAAAGCTGGCAGGCGAGGTTCGGAGGTTCTGATTTGCTTTGCTCACCTATTGCCCAAATAATGCTCTTTTAGTCTTATCTGCTAGGACAAGCCACTAAATTAGGCCATTCGGTCAACCTGATGACTTCCATTAACCTGGAATAATGACAAGAAAGTATCTTCCTTCCTACCTTATTATTTCAAGGTAATATTTTGATTTGTGAATATGCAAGTAAGGTATAAAGGAAGGGAACTAAGAGAAAAATGAAGAAAGGATGTGAAAGAAAAGCTATTTCTTTACTTAGGTGCAATCCTATGCATGTCTACTTAGAAGCCACTTTGTGGAATTCAGTGAGACTTACTTCAGTAAGGTCCAATCTTGTATGTAAGATAATAGCTTAGGGCTATTTTAAAAGTGCAAGTTTCTACAAAGTAATGTGAATTGATTAATCACCCTTTCTAATTCTGCAGGAATTCTTGCATACTACACTGATCAAATCCAGTTTCTCTCAGGGTTTGGGGGAATTTGACCTCTATTATAAAAAAAAGGAGAGATGTGAATGGGCTCTAGAAGAGTTGGAATGAGAGTTGAAATGTGTTTTTCCTTCTGAGGTTCTTGCAGCAAATGGAAATCCAACCTCATCAAGCCTGGGTAACTTTGGAAAATACTTCAGAGTTTTTTTCTCATTTCCTTAGATTCGACTTCCAAGCGAAAAACGCACATTGGTTTGTTTATTTCCTGGGCTTAGGGCAAAAAGTTTCTCTGCTGGATTATAGCCAAAATATTTCAGAGATGGAAGCTAGACAAATTCTTGCAGAAGATGCAGAAAATGCACAGTGCCTAGCACAAAATGAGGCAGCAAGGTGAATAACACAAACAGCCCTGGTAGGGATGCAGAGAGGTCAGCCCTTCCTTTTTTCTGTTCTTTCCACCCCTCCCCACCTATAAATATATTTTTTCTCTGCCCCCACTCCCATTCCTTTGTATCAGTTTTTCTTTCTGATATCATTTTCCTGGGGGAATCGACCTTGCCTCCTTTCCATCCCTCTCCTTTCCCCCAAAAAGTCTCACTGGGGTTTATTCTAACCTATATCATTGTATTTGCTGGCCATCCTGCTTCATTAAATCATAACACATTTCCCTATTTGTGTTAATTATCGGTTTATTTATTGATCAGACACTATAATAACTTTGCTGCTGAAGTACTTTTCTGCAAACTGTAACAAAATCTGTAAAATCATTATCATCTTCCTTTGTATTATAGGTGCATACTTTTTTATTAGCTTGGTTGGTCTCCAGTACCCTGCTAAATTAGCACTGCTGTTACAGAAGTTCAACATAGAAATGAGATATATACTATTTCACATACTTCCTAGTTTATTGATTACTTCTTCCATTGATGCATATAAACAGACATCCCCCTTTTGTTGTTAGATTCAGAGTTCATTCCAAGTTTCTATTTCTATCAACAGTACTTTAGAATTTATATATTAAACATTATTGAAAAAAATCCTTCAGTGTTGGGGCTTCTTCCCTATGAATTGTTGTTTTTTTTCCAAAGAGGAGGTTTAGGGAAGCTTTCAATTCCCCCCTTCTCAATATTATTGGAAAACTTGCAATCTTCATTTGGACAGGGTTATCTGTGCAAAGGTAACTTTCCCCTTAACTGTGATCTGAATAACAACCAAACTGAAACTAAATTGGCAGAGCAAAGCTACTGAAAGAGAAAAACAATGTTTTCTTTGCAACATTTTAAAAATTCCCATTGGACTTCTTGGATTTTGTCTCTATAGAACCCAGTTCCCCAATTCTATATCCATTTAATTTTAAAACAAGCCTCATTTAATATCCAAAGCATTTTTTCAACAGCTAAGATTACAAAGCTTTATAGACTTATGTTCCACTGAGACAAATAGGCATATTTCTAGCTATTTATATAGGATTATGTTATAAGGGTTTTTGAAATCTCAGCCTCACGTTTAGTCACCATATTATAACAAAGGTAATTATATTGTAATTCTTCTCTTGGGTTATTTATAATCAATATTTATTTCTTAAACTTGAAGAACTAGGATAGCATACCTTCTTCTACTAAGAACTGAATTAACAGTATACGCATATTTTGATAAGCCAGTAACAAGAAGCAATTTAAATAAATCTTCCTGCACTCCTCCTAAACCATCTATTCTCAGTCATCTGGGTCATGGTTGTCCAAAGGTGCTTTTTCAAGAGGCAACTGGACTTTCTGGTTTTTCTTTGAAGACGTTTCCACTGAAGAAGCTTCTTGGATATGAAGTGAAATGTTTTCAGAGAAAACCAGAAGGTCCAGTTGCCTCTTGAAAAAGCACCTTTGAGACAATAGGGGCTAAGAGGACTCCTAGGTCTGTATTTCTCAACTTTAAGCTGTGTGAAATTTAACCCCCAGAATTCCCCAGCAAATATCTTTGGGGGGAGGGGGGAATAGGAATTCTAGGAGTTGAAGTTCACATAGCTTAAAACTGCTGAAGTTGAGAACCATTGATCTAGATAACCTTGGGTCACAGCCTTTGTTCTTCAGCCTGAGAATCACATATGCCACCTATTGGGAGAAGCATTGGGACAAAAGCACAAGGTTAGGAACATATTAACTTCTCAAAACATGACAAGTGTTTTTCTTTTGTTTCAATATGTGATTCTCTATTATATTAAAGAACCTTGAGTTTTATATTAAAATAAAGTTGAGGGTAGGTAATCAAACAACAAATTGCCTTCCTGCCTGATAACCTATGGAGAACAGTAGAATAACAGAATAACATAATTGGAAGGGGCCTTGAAGGTCTCCGAGTCCAACCCCCTGCTCAGGCAGGAAGCCTATACCATTTCAGAAAAATGAATTTCCAGTCTCTTCTTAAAAGCTTCCAGTGATGAAGCTCCCACAACTTCTAGATGCAAGTTGTTCCACTAGTTAATTGTTCTCATGGTTTAGGAAGTTTCTCCTTAATTCTAGGTTGCTTCCCTCCTTAATTAATCAGAATAAATCTGATAGAGTAGAAAAATGTTTGAAATTCACTGCTTAAAAGGAAGAAGAGCTCGAGTAAGCGAGTTGTAGCAATAACAATTGTTGTAAGTTTCAAAGGACGTAAGCCACTTTCCAGATCCATAGGAAATGATTCATTTGAGATAATTCGCCAGAGATTCTAGCAATATACCCTTCAGTTTGTTCCACTTGTTTCCAAAACATATAAATATATTTTAAGGTCTTGGCAAGGTTGATCATGCAAATATTTCTGGATTACAGAACACCTTAAGGTAATCTTTTCTAACATGCTAGAACAGTTTGCCATTAGCATCTGGAAACCTAGACCACGGCTTAAGAAGAACTTCTGTGCTTCAGAGCCACACTAAACCAAACACAACCACAAGCCAGAATAAAGTGGAGAGAAGAAGACATAGTTCATACCTGACAGCTATAATTCTACCCACTCTTTGTGTGCCCACAAACAGTTTTGTGGGTAAACTAAGAAACTCAGTAATAGAGGCATTTTTCTGTGATTGGTCTCTTAAAAACCAAGCAAACAAGGAGTAATTCCAAAATAAATACAGTAAAGTAATGCATGTATATGCTTCTCCTTAGATATGTGCAAATATTTCCAAACCAATCCTCCAACTTTTAGATAGCTTACTTCTAAGTAACTCTGAGACCTACATTTCCAGCCAGAAAATAATAAGGGATTAAAGGGAGTATATTCAACTTATCTATTCAGGAAACCATGATCTGACTATTTAGTTCAATGATAGTGGGATGATTTCATATTAATGGACTTTACAACCAAGTAAGGACTATTTAATACTGCAATTACTAAAAGTAGTCCAAGTAGCAATTTGGTCACCTGAGATATACTTCACCTTGTAAATTAGCAGAATTTTTTTTCAAATAATAAATGTAGCATTTGTGTAATAGCTCAAAGGAACCATTCTTTTATTCTTTGGGTAGGATTCCATGAGAGCTTCTTTGCACAGATTCCACTGAAGCACAAAAGAAGATAGTTAGAGATGCATTTCCAAGTGAGAAATTACAATTCTGTGAGCCTTCTTAAAAATAAGTCCATTAACTTTAGTAAGACTTACTCATAGGTAGGTTAATTTAATGTTGTAACTGTGGTTGAAAAAGTGCTGAAGAAGCCAAAGGGGATATTAACAGAGGAAAGCAAAATTGCTCTGCTTCATATAAAGTGATAAATTTATTTTTATATTAGAGTATGCCATTTTAAACCAGAAGAATTGAAGTTAGTGTATCTGAGAATGAGTTACCAAGTTCCAGATGTAAGGCCATGACCCTGAGTATCTTGTATACAATTCAGCGGGAAGTTCTTGTAGGCAAGCTTCATCAAGTTGAATAATTCCCATTCAGTTCTAAAAAGTTTGTGCAGGAGATTGCTTCATTGAGTCCTCCCTACCAACATTAAAACACCCTGGGGTGCTTTGGTTTGGGGTCATATTTTCCCAAAGTCTTGATTGATTGAGTGTTTTTAGGAGAATAATGAATTTGTTAAAGGTTGCAGAAGTAAGTATTCCTTAACAGAATCATGGAGATAAAAATATCCTTGATTTGCAATAAGCCCACTTTGAACAGGATTTATTAAAGAATAAGGAAAGAAGGAAAGAATGAAAAGCATTGCTGGATTATTAACAGGAGCAGACAAGTAAGTGACTGAAATCTGTGGTCCATTTGCTTCAATCCTGAAGTATTTGTGTTTAGGAAAACTAAATAATAACATAACTAGTATGGGTATTAAAACATGATGTGTTATCAAACATTGAGCAAAGTACATGTACATGAAGGTAAATCATATATGAAAAGAGAAAATATCCTTCATTAAGCAGCCTTTGAGAAGAATGCTTTTTTTAAACACAGAAACATTTTTAAAGTAGGTTTACATTGCTCTCCTGTCCTTATTTGAAAGGAATTCATTTCCTTAAGAACAGTGTGGTCTACTGTGTTTGCATTTTACTTCCAGACATGAGAGAGAGGAGGGGAGGGAGGAGGAGGGAAGGGAGAGGGGGGGGAAATAACAGAGCCGCTCACTAATCAAAAGGACTTGAACCAGATTAACTTGAGATGGGTTCCAAATTTGGGGGCATTACAGGGCGGGGAGCTGGTTTGTTAAAATGGAAGACTAAAGCACCCAGCTCTACAAAACCAGGAGAGCCCTTTGTTATGAGACCACCACCTCTGAGCTCTTGGGGAGTAAGCGCCAGCTGCAGGCAGCTGCGGAGAGCAGGGGTTGAAGATGGGAGGTTGGCCTTCAGATCTCCGACTGCACATGAATCTCTTCCTTTGTCTCTGGTGTATTACCACCGAAAGACTAACATCTGAAGCAAGCCCATTTGAACCCTAATTCCAGGTTGATTTCAAAGTTAATTTGAGGAAGGAAGGAAGGAAGGAAAGGAAGGAGGGAGGGAGGAAAGGAGGAAGGAAGGGAGGGAGGGAGGGAGGGTGGGTGGAAGGGGTATTCATTTCTTAGCATAGGAATTGTGATAAATATCACATAAGGAAGGCCAATGGTGAAAGGAGTGCTTAATTGATTCATATAATAATATCTTGTGCACCCCTGAGAATGGAAAAACTGATTTAGAAAAGAAGCTATTAAAATAATTATAGTGGGTGTTGGATAAACGGGTGGGATTTAAAAAGAAGGAAGCCACTGCACTGTTCACAGACTATAAAGACAGAGAAAAGGACGCCATGTAGGAATGCATGCTTCAGCATCAATAGATAGTTTGCTAATGACCACATTAAAATGTCGTGGTATGAGGCTTTTCTTCTTCAGGGGAATCTTTTGCTCATCGCACTACCTTTCCTTGCTGAAACATAAACCAGCAAGATCGGTTGTCTAAAACATGAGCATGTGAGAGAGCATTTTCTAAATCTCTTTCCTTCTAATTGTTTTTGTTGTCATTATGACAGTTACTTACAAAAAATGAATGCTGTATTATTCTTCACTTTTGATTGACATCGATTGAAACAAATTATAAACACAAAGAAAGAAAGAAAGAAAGAAAGAAAGAAAGAAAGAAAGAAAGAAAGAAAGAAAGAAAAGGAAAGGAAAGACAGACATATGGAATCAATTTCCTATCCTGACGTTGAGAACCAGCTAGTTCCTGCTGGTCTCTTAAACCATAACCCATTTGGTTCTTTTCTCTCTGGCACCTCTTGTCATTTTGTAAAACCCCTTTCTTGCCACGTTTTAAGGTCTTTATAAAGAGAACCAGCACTGCCTAGGGCTTTCCCCTCTTCTCCGGTAGAAGCGGGAAGATTTTCAGAGTCCTGTGTGTCTTCAGCCCAGATCTGGTAAAAACTGGGTTTCCCTTGGAATTTTGGAAATTGCATTTTTTCTTCTTCAGTCCAGTTGGAATGTAGAAAGGACCCCCCTCACCCCAACTTGGAAAAAAACCGCATCCGTGTGGTAGGAATCAAAACTCCCCAAGCCACAAGCTCCACTGTAAGAGTTTAGCCGCAACATCTTCGGAGCTCTATTCCCGCAGCCTCGCTCTTTCTTCCCGCTTCGCTTTCTTTGAATGCTTCTGAAGCTTTGGGCCTCTTTTCCCTCTCCACGGAAATCGTTACGCTGAGCATTTTTTCAGGTAAGAAGGTTTAATAGAAATTAAAAGAAAAACCGAATTTAATAAGAAAGCTCAAATCCGAAACAGCAAGGCAGCTTCGTCTGAGCTTGGCAGAGAGGTGCTTGGGCCTCGGAGATTTAATTAATAGCTCTGACAAAGCTTGGGAAGATGTCGATTGGTCGATCTGAATTCTACAAACCATTCCCCCCTCCCCGCCAGAAAAACAAAACAAAACACAGCCCTAATCCCGTTTTTTGATCAGAACAAAGTGGAACCGGTCATATAATAAGTAATATTAATAATCGCCTAATAAAGTTTGAATAGGGGCTTCCAATATAAATAAAATACGTGGGAGGCAGGTTGCTTTTTCGAAAGTGGATGCCCCCGCCATCCCTCTCGGTCCACATTTGTTAAAGGTTTAACGCCTCTAGGCTGTTTGAAAGGGAAAACTACAAACGCTTCTTTCTGGGAGGGGAAAGTCCGCTTGTTAAACAGAGGGATGTGATTTATGGCGATGAGAAAGTTGTGTTTATTTGAGGTGGCTGCTGTCGCGGCTAGTCTGTTTCCTAGAAGACCGAATCCGAATCTCTTCCTTCTCTCCCACCCACATTACTCTTTTTTGTGTTTGCTATTTGTGGCTAACAAATATCTTCCTGGTTTGTAGAGCCAGAAGGGACAAGAAAAGAAGACAAAGTTGGCTTGGTGGCCAATATATAAGAGATCCATTTAGCCTTTTAGATGTGGGAACACTTCACTAGCATAGTGTTTGCCTCTTTCTTTACACCTTATCATCTCTAGGAATTAATCTGACCTATGAATATTTGGGAATGTCAGCCTGTCTATTTCTATACAGATATACTTGGGATCAACTTTTAGGGGGAGGCATTGATACTTCAGCTCTATGCCTATGAGAAGTCATTGATTTCTGTAAGATTTTCTAGCAGGTAAGTTACTCATAAAATTGTAATCAGAATCTTCTTGCATTTTGCTCCAGATCAACCAGCTAAGAGCTGGATTGCTGGAATTTTCTAATAGCTATAATAACTTGACTGACAATTTAAATCCATATAATTTTCTTTACAATGGGATAACCCTATATTTTTGAAAGATTGCAGTGCTTGCAATCAAGTATCAAGTATAGAAAACCCTCATGTTCCACTTGTCATAAGAGTCTCTTCTTTTCCCCTCTTCCTTTCTTCTAAGTGCTTCTTGTAGATTATGTCTTCTACATTTGGGAGCAAAGAACTTTTGCTTTTGCCAAGTTAGATCATCCTGAAAACCAGAGTATCATTAAAAAATATGAGTTAATTAAATGAATAATCATTGCTGAGGGGATCAAATCAAAACAAAGTCAGAATTGTTAAATGGACCAAGTCATCAAGGCTGACAGTATATTCACATTCTGGGCTGAGAATAGCAGTTATAAGGATGAGAATCTTGATTTTGAGATGCTATTATCTATAAACACACCCCTTATTACTTAAAAAAAAAACCTTCAAACTACCTAGGTGTTTGGCAAAGTCAGATCATTTGTAAGAGGATGGCAACTCAACTTGCTGAATGTATCTCTTCTTTCAAAATCTTCCATGATGCAATGACATCCAAGAGAAAACCACGAAACCCTTAACTCACTGTAATTTAATTGATTTAATCATAAATCATTAACTTGATGAAGAACCAACGTTTTCATTGATAGAAATTGATATTAATGGAGTAACTGCTTCTTTAATTCACATTTATTGTTTTCCTCCAATTTGAAGACAAATTCTGGGGGCATGATTGGGGGAGCATTTTCTAATCATTTTTTAAAATCCTAATTGGAATGGTTTAACTGGTAACTTCCTTAAAGGACCACAAATCTAATGACTTCAGCACAGCTTCACTGCAATGCTGACGATCTGTGGAATCATATTAGATCCTAATATATGCAGCACCAAAGATCAGATTTTTGAACTGGATAAAGTACTTCTTTCAGAAGAAAAAAAGAAAATATACTATTCCAAGCAAAGGTGGGGGAGAAGAATTATATTTTAAACTTTAAATATACAATTGCAAACTGCATTTATTTCCTCCTTTGTAAGTTTGTCTATTGCATACCAATGGCTAAGGCTTTAAAACAGGATGCTTCAGCTTCCAAACAAGCCTGAGTGGAAGCATACTTTAAAGGATGATTTAACCCCAAACTCCTAAATCATGTCTCACAATGAGAGTCTGTTAAACATTGGCCATTTTGCAATGCTTCATTTTTACAATTAAAAATTAACTCTTGGTTTCGGCACTTTTCCAGTCTGTTATGGATGCCTAGATTCTAATTAGTCTTAGGTATGCTGATGAATGCCCAGATCAAACAACCTTGGAAGAATTTTCCAAGTAAAGCAAGAAAAAAAAAGTGGCCCAGAAAACTGTTGGTTAATGTGAAACCTAGATAGATGCAGAAACATATCCCAGCCTCAGAAAACAACAGCTTGGAATTAAGTTTCATTGACCTCAGGGCAATTTACTTCTCTTTAAGGGAATGGAGGTAGAAATGAGTGGCACAAGAAATTAGAAATATATTGGGATTAAAAATAGCAGCAAAAAACCCTGTAATGAATGACTTGGAGCAACCTTAAACTTAGACTGACATGGTTTTCTAAATTTAATGGAGTTGCTCTGGAGAAAACTAAGTTGCAGAATCATAAATGAAGCAATAAAGAGCTGAAGGCCTGTAAGTTATAAGCACAGGAGATAGGTGTGTTGTGCTGTGTTTTCCCTACCTCCACTCATTCTCTGCTATCCTTTCAGTTATCCCCACTACATTGTAAGAAGCCATAACATCCTTTGCTGCTGTTTCTGAGCAGTTCCCAGACCAGGGACATTAAATGGGGAACAGTCTAAAACAGATATTTACATGCATTTGCCACTCATTTGTTCTTCCAAGAAGTTTATGTCCCTCCTTTATCTGGAAATCTATTACACTCGTTAAAAATAAAAGTCTGTATAGTGGTGGTCAATTATATGACTGGTTAAGTTTTTATGACAGATATAGATATATAGTTTTCTAGGCTTCTTTGGGAACAAGAGCATATAAAGCTAAAATAAACAATAGATAACAGATATTCTGTATCTCTGTGTGCAAGCCTATATAACTTATTGATGTTAAGTGTAAGGAAATAATATAAACGTTCTTGAGGTCTATCATATTTTTCAGGAATATCATTGTCTTAACTTTTGCCTACTTTACCAACTCACAATTTAAAAATAATCAAACTTGAGCCAAAAAAAAAAAAAAAAATGCTTGCCTGTCTGAAAGGCCTTTCCCTTTTCATTCTCTAGGCATAATTCCATCCAGTGGGGTCAAATCATCGACTTCTTTCCCAAGAAGAAGTAAGTGGATTTCAAATTCAAACTTGTTTTTTTTTTTTAAATATATAGTTTGAGATTAACTCCATTTCCATTCTGTCAGAATTAAACATTCTTTTACTGAGATACTGTCTATTGGATTTTAGACAGCTCTTTCCATTCTAAGCTACTCAATGTATATATGCGGTGTTATAATTAATTAGTCATATTTAACGCCTTGCACTTTTGCATGTAAATCAACAAATAGGTACATTTGGAGTATGTTATTAACAAAACAGAAAGTTTAAAAGTAAATCATTTTGGCTTTTATCTTCTTCAGCAGTTCTAAGGTGAATAACTCATGTGATGTTGGCCTTCTCTTTTTAACATGTCTGTCCGTTCATCTGTCTGTCTGTCTTACTCATGTCCTGTGCTTGATGCTCACTGAGCTACCCAGTTATGAACATATTGGTCTGTCTGTATTTGTGAAAATTCTAATATCAGCTTGGCCACCCTGCAGTCCTACAGAAACTTTGGAGTACAGCTCCTATAATCTTCAGTGAGCATTGCATTATTTCTTGTGACTAAAGATACCAGCCAAGCTGATATGTAAGAACTTTCACACAGACAGGGAGACCAGTATGTTCAAAGTTGTGAGCATCAAGCACAAGAAATGATAGATGGATAAATGATAAATAAATGATAGGTAGGTAGGTAGGTAGTAGGCAGGCAGGCAGGCAGACATGATGGGATAGGAATTATAGTCCAACACAGCTGGGGGAGATCAGGTTAAAATTGGGGTTTTTAACCTGATCTCCCCCAGCTGTGTTGGACTATAAACTATAATGTTTAGCACTTATTTCTTTGCACAAATGCAATGAAGCTCTGTAAACTTACCTGACATTTTAGACCCCAATAATGTGGATTTCACTTTCTAATTTCATTAAATCTTTACCAAATAGATGTGTTAGGTCACATCTCTCAATATATTTACTTTGAGATAAATCACATTCAATTCAGAAGGATATTCTTGGTTTTTATAAGCAGGCTGTATTGCAATGTTGGTTAGATGAGCAGATTCCCCCACCCCTCCTGATAGAAAGTTTAAGGGAAAGGAAGTTTAGATGGGCCTCAAATGCTACAAAGGTAAATATTTTCTTCCAATATATGCTTTCATTAAAGGCCTTCCTTGACAGACTCCGAGTGGTGTTAAGATGAATCTTTTCCCTGAAATTTCAGAAGCAGGGACCACCTCTAAAAGCTAAGATGTTTCATTCCAACCAGGACAAAATAGCATCCAGAGTGGAGTGATGAGGGGGAATCTGGGGGGAAATGGGGCACTATTCTAGAATACAGGAATAGAGACCCATTTCTATGCTGGATCTCCCCTTTTCCCTGACTTTGTTGACAACCCAGCATGCTGCACTGCAAAATGAGACCTCCCTCTGGCATTTATCTCTTCCTCCCTCTTTTCTTTCCCCAAAGGCTGCTGCATCCGATTTTAGAGCAGCCAATGTAAGTGGAAGCTGAAGTATTTTACTTGTATATTTAAACTTTTCTCTATATATTGATTTCTGCACAGTCCATACATATTGTGCACGTAAATGAGTCATCTCATATTTTTATAAATTATTGTTTGACACTTTAAATCTTTTCTCTTCTTCCTCCCCCCATACTTTAAAATGCCTACAGGCCCAATAGCAAGATTGAATAGGCTGTCATGTGCCTGGATGGGAACCATAAGGAAAATTCTTCTTGGGAATCTAAGTTTAATTCATAACAATTTAAATAGAGGATTCCAAGGATTGGAGAAGGGAGATGCCATCAATAGAAAAGTTAGGATTCTGCACAATATTAGACTTATCATGTAAAATTTATAATATTTTATACCTTATGTCTAGTGCACATTTTAGAAAGGATAACTCTACGCTTTATTTTGAATTTTATCAAATGTTGTGCTTGAGAAGAGCAGTGTCATAAAAACCTTTGGAAATAAGACCCCTTGAAAGTTGGATGAGATTAGAAATCTAACAATATAATCTTTGGCAGTGGTATTATTCCCCCACCCTGAGTTCTGCTTTGAAAATGTTGCCAAAGTTGCTAGCTGGTATTCAAATCTTTTTAGGGGATTGGGGTGAAATATGGAGATTAGAATTCTGGGAATTTCTCCCTCTCCCTCTCTTCTCTCTTTTAGCTATTGTTTTGTTTATGTGTAATATTTTGGAAGTGATTCAGAACTACTTCTGTTGATTTGACCATTAATCCAGTGAGTTATTAAGCTTCTAAAACAAAAGGTCATGGGTAAGAAAGAGTTATAATCCATCAAGGAAAACAAGGAAAACAATCTGTTGAGATTGGCTTCTAAGTAAAATTTGTGTCTATCTTAGTTCAAAGAAGGTAAAAAGGGTCAGGTTTCATGGATAACATACCTACCTGATATAGATATCTTTCAATCATAGACATCTATCTATTCATAAATCCTTTTAAATTTGGAACCATTCTAACATTATCATTAGATAATGGAGAGGTTCTTTAAGGAAGATCCAAAATATTTTTGTTCATTGATATGTTTCATATCATGTTTCATGATTCTTTGATAATTGTCTTTCACAATCTGACTCCCTACAAGGAAGAATCCAACATGGAAGGTACCATGGTGAGGAAGATTGCCCCTCATTCCTAAAAGCTACATTTGAGTAGCTTTTGCTTTAGTAATGTTTAAGTAATAAAACACTTGAAAATTAGAAGCATAGGCATATATACTCTTTCCATACAGGGTTGATGGATTAATGGGATTGAAATTTAACAAAATTTAGGATGAGTTCCTTGAATTGAAATCAGTAATTAAAGTCTGATTAAATTTCATGTTTTGTCTCCAACTAGGAGTAATGCTAAGATTAGTTATAAACATAAGCCCTATATTTATAATTAACTGAGACACAATCTACTTTCAACAAATGAAACAAACTTCCATAGATGTTGTTTTCATATCCACAGAAGAAAGCTAGGATATAAAACAACAAATAGATAACATTACAGCAATTGCCACACTAATTGCACTAATAAATAAAACAATAAACTGACCCATTCACATACCACTGGGAATAAATTATGTTGAGGAAAAGAAGATCAGGGCCACTCCTAAATAAGAGACAAAGAATTTGTAGCATTCTAGATATTGGAGAATTATAACTTCCAGCAGGCCTTATCACTGGCTGGCTGTGTCTGGGGGGAATTTGAGACATATTCTTCATCCCTGCACAGATGTGAAGGAAGCACTGCAATATTAAATGAGGGAGCACCAGTTATTTTTACTGCATTTCTTAATCAGTTACTTTTATGGTGTTTAATAGATGGATTTGGAATAGCAACTCTTCTGCACTGAATGAGATAGCAAGACTTTGGTATATCAGGCAAAAGGCTACTTTTTGGCACTGTCCAGATATTAATGCTGTAGATTATTATCTTAAGATAGTTCCAAATATATTCTATTATTGAAACTCCAAAAAGCTCCATCAGCCAGCATGTCTATCCAACCTTCCCAGGCTGGTGCCTCTCCCTGCCCCCTCCCCAGATGGTTGGTTTACAACAGTCCTGACTATTAACAAACAATGATCACTCACAGAGACTGGGACAATGGGTGTTGTATATATTAAAAGGGCATAGATAGGAGATCAGTATAACTCCAACTCCATGCTGCCTTATCCTCACCTATCAAAATCTAGCAGCTGTGATTTAAAGATTAAAAAAAGAAAGAATAATTCCCCAATTTACTTTGTAAAGGGCCCAGTCTATAGCCACTGAACCATTCTGAAGCTGTCCAGTTGAGGTGAAGCCCTACATTTCAGGTTTAGTCACAAGACAGAAGCAGTAATTGGTTGAGTGATTCTGCAGTTGAACATGAGGATTTCTCGAAGGTGCTAGAACTGAATAACCTTTTTGAATGAGGAGTGAAACATTTTCAAAGGAAAAAATATAAGAAAGTCCTATCTTTTGGGGAAAGCCCCCTTGGGACAACAAAAACCTGGATTATTGAGAATATCCATAGACAAATGTGTGGATTAACTTTCCTACACACATCAGCCATATTCAAGATATCCAGGAATGGGTAGGTGTATTCCACATTTCTAGTGGGCACCAAATTGTCAAAGGCTGAAGAAATGAACTGGAATAACAGTATAGTAGTTCTTAAATCTTCAGCTTTCTTGAGTTACTTTAGCTACTGAGTTACTGAGATCTAGTAGCACAGAATTGGTATTAGCATTGTAATAATTCAGCTTTAACCTGTTGGATTTTTAAGAGTCTAGAAGCACTTAAAAATAGCCAATAATTTTATTTATAGAACGAAAGATTTCAGCTGGAAGCCAGAAATGGAGAACCCACGAGGATCTGATATCCGTGGACTGGTGCCAACTCGGTGGCAGTTCAAACGGACCGGCGCTTTTAGTAACAACAAGGAGCGCCCGGAATGAGGCTCAGATTGTTGCCAGAGGCCGCAGAACCGAGAAGGAGGTGCCGAGGCCTCCCGGCCATGATTTATATTCTTGAGGTTGTGTGACATACGGGGATGCCGAGCCGGGGACTGTGGGTGGGTGGTTAGCGGACGTTTTTATTACAGATTAATAATATTAGCATTCAGAACGGGAAATGAGGTTACTGGAGCCAAGGAATGTTTCCCCAAACGAAAATATTTTAAAACGATCTCTCCTTTCACAAACGAAACCTTCTCCGCGTTTCAGAGAGTTCACCTCCCACTAATTCTGGGTCCATTACTTGGCGACGTCCTTTTCTCTTACCGTCACACGTGAAGGTCAACTGCCAAATAAATGTCCTTTTACACCTGAACGTACAGCGGTGAAATTATAGCTCTGTTCTCAGGCAGATTTTAAATTGAGAACGAGCGGCCCAGCTAATATTTTATCTGAAGAGTTCCGTCCCTGTCACGAAGGATCAAGAGCACAGGATTGTGTCCGCCCATTTTATGCTCAGAAAAATCTATCAGACTTCCTGTAGGGACTTCTAACTCGGGGAAGAGGATTTACCTAATTCCTCTTTCTTCTGCATGAAGATATTGTCTCACCTTCGCCTGCCGAAAAGCAACAACAAATGCGAACTGTTAAGAAACACAACTCTGCCTTGCGTTTTCTTGTACTATCAACGGGAAGAAGCCGCGCTTTGGTGCCCGGGAAGGCATACATTAAGGCTTTGTTTTTTCTCAACGAAAATAAGTGGTCTGGGTATCTGTTGTGCCATTTAAAAATTCAGAATTGGGCAATTCAGTGTGTATAAAAAGTGTTAGGACAAAAAGTCTCAAAAATTTTTTGGGGTGGTTGAGGATGAGTTAGTCCAGAGACCCGCTGTTTTATTCGAATTATTGGCTTTCAGGACTAAATATCTCGACATGAGCTGGCAGCTTCAAGTACTGTACAGTATTGCATTAATGATGGTAATAATAGCAACAATGAATTGCAAGTAATGCGGCTGAGAACAGAGGGGACTCTTAGTTTCTATTTGGAGTAATTTCCCCCCACTCCCATCCCAAACACCACCTATTTTAAAGTAGAGGTTCTATGCGTCCCCTCCCAACGTTTACCCCTTGCCTCTTTCCCTTTCTTTAAACAGACCCCTCCTTTTTCAATTTGTTCTTTTCCATTATATCTTCTGGATCACTCGCCTGAGTTTTTAATAGTACATTTGTGACCTACTTGGCACACCCCAAGCTACTTCACTAGCACTACCACAAGTGTGTAACCTTTAATTTTGCAGAGGAGGGTTGATTCATTGCCATAGCTTGCTTTGAGTTTATTCCTTGGAAAGCAATCCTATATATGCTATTCAGAAGAAAATGCCAAGGAGTTTTTTAGGATTGTCCCCAAGTAAGATTTTTGTAGGATTGCTAAATAACTGCAGTTATTCTATGCAAATTTATTCACAACCATGATCTATTGCATTCAGTATGGTTTAGTCCAAGAAAAGTGTAAAGAAAAAAAGAAAAAAAATCTGGAATAAAAATTGACCTGGTATACCAAACAACAGATAATAAATGAAGGAAGAAATACAAATTCAAAATGTTAAATCTTGCTTTCTGTTTTTGAAACTATCTTCCAATCTTGTCACTTAGGCAAAGAGACTAAACTAAATTGTATAAAAGTGCAGATTTTATCCTGGTAAAAGTTAGTTTACCGTCTGTGGTGGTCTAAAAGTAATTCTGTAGATGAAAAAAGAAGTTTGGTATCCAATCTTGCAATGGTAGTCCAAATAAAAAATAGCCTAATATTGCAAAAAATCATCCTTCTTAGTTTCTTAAGGAAGCCTGACCAGAAAAAACTAATATTCAGATGGAGGTCCAAGAAGTTCGTCTGTAATTCCTAGAAACATTTGGTGCAAATCAGAGGTAAAGTTGGATTTAGCAAAAGGCTCAGATGAAAAAGTTTCTCTCTGCAAAAGTATCATTAAAAAATCCATGGGCCAAATATGATGTTTTCGGATAGCCAGGAAGGAAAGAAACCAGCCCATTCCAGCACCATCCTTTTCTCAATGCCAGTTCTTGTCAATTCAGCACCCCAAAAGGCAGAACTGGGGAAGAAGTAACAATGGATCTCTCATTTTGACATACTTACAGGACTAAAAATGTGCAGAGACCTCAACTTCTTCCTCCCACTCTCAGTTGTAATGGCAACTCTCTCTTTCCTGACAGCAGCAAAAACTGGTGCAAACCTTTTGTCTTTGCAAGCAAAGCTCCCTTTGGACAGAATGGGGTAATAAATCTTAAGTCACTGTGACATCATCTAACTATAGCTATAGCTACAGCTATATCATCTGTCTGTCTGTCTATCTATCTATCTATCTATCTATCTATCTATCTATCTATCTATCTATCTATCTATCTTCATCCATCCATCCATCCATCCATCCATCCATCCATCCATCCGCTTATTTTACTTTTCCATGTCAAATTGTTTCATACATCCCCATTCCAATTACCTAATTTAGAAGTAATCTCATCAAGCAAATGGTTTTGTACCTTTCTACATGCACAAAATAACATGATGGGCTTCCAGTAATGTGCCTTTTTTATTTCTCAATACAGAGGCATCTTTTCCATGCTCAATCACACATTGCCAGACCATACAAACCCAATTACAAAATATGGCTTAATATATAAATTTGATTTGGCTCTCCTATTTTATACCCTCTTGAAAGTTTAAATTTTCACTAATACACACATATACAAAACTTCATGCTACCAGGTTTCTGTTACTTTCCTTTGAAGAGTAGCAGTCATAATTATGTCATATTCTCTATATATGACATCTAGTTTGCACCAGATGAAGTAACAGAGTACCAAAAAGCCTCTTCTATAGCTGTACTAAAATATCAGGAGAAGAGAAAAATGTAGGAAGAGGAAGAGAGAGAATAAGATGATAGAAAGAAATGGAGGGATAGGATTCTCTTTCTGAAGATTTATTAGCATAACTTGACATGTAGTTGAGAAACATGTGGATCAATACAACTCCAGTTCTCCTGCTAGGCCTCTGTGTCCACCATGTCTCTATTTGCATATTGTTTTTTCCTTAACTGACACTGTCAGGAAGCAACCTTGGCATTTGCCCAAGCACTCACTCACTCACTCACTCACTCACTCACTCTCACACACACCATCGCCTCTCCCCTTACCAGATATAAAGTCTCTTTATTGTACATATCTCTTTATTCTCCCTCCCATTCTCTCTCTCTCTCTCCCTCTCCCCCCCCTTCTCCTCTTTAAATGGCAAGCAGGTTATTAGTATTAGAATTAGCACTAATATTAGTATTATGTTTAAACCTCTATCTTTGCATTGCCCTACTGAGGGTTTGATGTAAGCGATTCTTTCTATTTTCCCCTCCTCGGTACCCTGTCTGTCGGTTGGTCTGTCTATCCTTCTCTCCAGCTCTCTCTCCTCTCTTGCCTTCTGCTGTAAAGCCAGAGGCCATTGTTAACCGTGAACAGGGCGTAGGGAGAGTATAGGGCAGGGAGAATCCTCAACATGTTTGGAAGGCTGTCGAGAATCTTGTGATTTCTCCCTCTTCTCACCTTCCCCCTCCTTCCCTAACGGGGGGAGAGAGAGAGAGAGAGAGGGAGAGAGAGAGAGAGAGAGAGGGAGAGAGAGAGGAGCATCCCTCACCAGAGCTTCTATAGAGAGATTTCCCCCCCTCCCTTTGGCGTTATGACCGGATTTCTCTCTCTAGATATTCCTTGAACATTTTTTTTAACCAAAAGGAATGGGGGGAGCTCTCCTCGCTTATTGATTGCGTTGCTTGCTGGCTGCGAAAATATATTATGTCTGCTCGCCGCGCTGCTCTCGTCAGAGGCTAAGGTAAGGTGGACCGAAATAGGCTATCAGTTGTGAATGGCGGAGACCGTGTCTCCATGATTTATAGCTGTATGACTCGCATCGCGGTTCATGAAGAGTTCACAAGCTCTAAGCTTCCTTCCACGCAGCGACTCTCGCTCGCTCGCACGCTCTCTTCTTCTTCTTCCCCCTCCTTTCCTTCCCTCCCCTTTTCTTCTACCCCCCTTTTGCTCTTTTTTTTGATATTCTGACTCCTTTATTTTCCTTCTCTTTATCCTTCCCTTTTAACTAAAATTGTTTCTTTCTTTCTGTCTCCTTCCCTCCTTCTTCTTTCCTTTCCTTTCTTTTCCTCCCTCCCTCCCTCCCTTTTTTCTAATCTAGAGTCTAATGAATACAGTAGTCTTTTACTTTGAATTGTTATTTGTTCTGTACTTAGCATTACCATCTACTTTGGGAAACCAAGCTTTCAATTTTAAAAAGCTGATTAATTTTATTATAGCACAATTATGATTTTTTTCCACCCATTATGGAGGTTAAAGGGAAAAAGGTTATGGATTTTTCCACTTACAGCCTTCTTTCAATTTTATCACAAGCTTTTGGACTCTTCAGCTTGTTTTTGTTTCTTTAAATATAGTTTATAAAAGACCTTAAGAAAGGGAGCATTTGTTTTGAAATATCCTTGGGAATAAAAATGAAACTTCCAAGCGGGTGAGAAACAACTTCAGGGTTGACATTTCAACAACTAATTGCAAAGGCACGATCTTGATTTCTCATTCATTATTCCAATGGATATTCCTCTCTGTATGTATGTGTATGCATGTGTTTAACTACCACAACAATTCCTTGGAGTAAATCATTTACGATTCCACCCGTCTTAGACTAAGATAAATGACCGACATTTAGAAAGTGTTGAAAGATGAGGTACAAAAAAGGATCCAAATGTTAGCTACTGAGTGCATTGATCACTTTGGATTCCTTTTTTGGGTAAGAAAGGAGATTAATATTTTAAAGATGCAGCTTAATTTAAGCCAACAAAAGCTAATGAGCAAAAACCCTTTGGTGCCTATTTCTCCTAGGCCTTCCAGCGCTCCCAGAAAATCCAAAACAAACTGGGAGGGCCTGGAGAGATAATGGCTGAGTCAGGATACTCAACCTTCCGCTTTCATCATACAATTCTCCCCCCCACCTTCTTCTTCAAACCAACACTAGTTTGTCATGTTTTCTAAGAAATATTTCCTGGATGCTGAATAAAGGCAGGGCAGCTGCCCTAATTCTTTCCAGGAACACCTGGCCAAGGAAGATTTTTAGATGCCTTCCTCTAGAGAGCAATAGCTACAGTTCCGAGGGTAGAGAAGAGGAAGAGGTGAGGTTTACCTTATATTTTGAATTGAATCAGTGTAGGGAAAGCTGGTCTATTTGCTATTTCCCCACAATGGGAAGAACTGAGTGGTGCCTTTCAATACTATTGTTTATGTCCCGAAAGGAAGGAAAACAGAACGAAACTGTCTGGATTGAAATATGAAGCACAGAAGGGCTGAAGAGAAATAAAGAGAATTCCTTTCCATAGATCCATGTTTTGCTCTATTAAATGCATTATAGCTTTTATTATATTTATAAAATTAATTTTCCTATTAGTGAAAGGAGTCCCCTTTCTTTGAGAAGCATAACACCTCTGATTTTAAATAAAATAAAATACCAACATAAAAGTAAAAGGGAAACAAAAGCAGGGAACCAAATGGCATTGTGAGAAAAACGGGATTTGTTTTGTTCAAAGAGCAGTTGTGAAATGGGCTGTAGCTGGGCTTGAAGAAAGAGAGAGGCCAGCTCACACCTTGAGCAGCAACAAGACAAAATTTTAACGACTCAAGGAAGAGGAGTTTCCACAGCCAATTTCAAACGCAGTCAGAGTTGCAAAAACAGCTTCAAAAGAATCAACATCAAACAATTTGAGCTGATTCCTCTTTTGAAAGCAGCAGATTAAGTAAATTGAATCTGGAAATATTTCAGAAGTGTTAAAAATATTTTCAATATGTTAAATGTTGAATCCCAGAAGCATTTAAAGGTTAAATATAGTTATACCCAATTTATACTTAGGTTTGATTTTGCAAAATACCTCAATCCTGAATTGGAAAAATATTATATTTTAATTTTGTAGGTGAGAAACACTTGGTAATTCCATGTGGGTGCATGCAAATGCTACTGAAATTAATTCCAAATAGATTAGCAAAGTGACTTTCCACTTCATAGTTTATCTGTAAGCAAATTCCACAGATTTCCGGAATTTTAACTTGCAAACCCCCTCCTGTCCCTGTTTTCTTCGTCTTCATTCAGTCCCTAAAGAAGCGGTAGCGAGACTGAGATCCATTCATTTCTTTGGCACGTGGAAATAAAATACCTGGGCCTTGCACTGGAGCAAGTAAGCAAGTGTATGTGAAAAGGCTGGTGTGTAGAGAGGTAACTGGACTATACCCACTGCAGAGATTTTGGAGAATTGAGTTAAATGACCTAAAATAAATCCTGCGACAGCGATTTCTTTCTCGGTCTACAGGAACTATATATATAGGTAGTGGTGTTGTTAAAAAAAAAAAATAAGCACACGAACAAAAACAACTGAACTTTAGAACAACAGAAGAGGGAAACGCCACTGAGGCACTGATTTGGTGAACGGTTCTCCTGTATGAAGCCCCCCCCCTCGTGTGTGTGTGAATGTGGATTATATGTATATATCTAGAAATCTTAGCCCAATGGAGAGAGGCGAGATGCATCTCAGAGCACCCGGCAAAAAGCTGTCGGCAGCGGCATCTGCTCCCTGCTCCCCGCCCTCCTCCGTAGCCGGCCAGCTATTCATGTCACGCGCTTTTCAGCCGCTAAGATGGATTCAGAGGCCGAGCCGTATCATTGTGTGTGCCTTCTAACCTTTCAGGTCATCTTCCAAAAGACACCGGGGGAAGGGAAGGCCCCTTGTCACGTGACCCGGGGGGTGCCAATGTCCTTCCATGAGAGGGCCAACCGGAGCCTGGTAACAGCGAGCGAGCGCCTCGGGGAACCCCAGCCATGCAGAAGACCAGCTACTACGACACCTCCCCGCTCTTTGGGGCTTATTCCTATCCGGGGGCCAACGGCTTTGGTTACGAGGGCCCTTCTCCGCAGCCTTTCCAGCCCGCGGCTCATGTGGAGAGTGATTACCAGCGTCCTGCCTGCACCCTCCAGTCTCTGGGCAACGCGGCCCCGCTTGCCAAGACGAAGGACCTGAACGGGAGCTGCCTGCGCCCCAGCTTGCCTCAGGAGCACCACCCGCCCCCGCCCGTCTCACCACCCACCAACCCCATCACCGCCACCAGCGGGAGCGGCAGCACCACATCCAACAGCACCGGCGGCAGCAATAACCATAGCCAATCGGGGGCGGTCAAAAGTGTCCCGAGCAAATCCAGCCTGGCCTCTAGTAACGCCGCCCTCACCAAGCAGATTTTCCCCTGGATGAAAGAGTCGAGGCAAAACGCCAAGCAGAAAAACAGCTCCCCCTGCGCAGGTATCTTCTGCTTTTGGAAATAGCCCCACACTTCCCATGCACCCACAGTGCCCATTACTCCCTCCCTGGCCATACACAAGCAAGCCCAGTTTAGTTATAGATAGCTGGTGAAGGGGTACAAGAAAGAGAAGTGGTGAAGGAGTGCAAGCCAATGCAATATTTGCCTTTTTAAGAAGGGCATTGTTGGGCACTGTGTGTGTAGTGCTATGTTCTCCATCCATCCCCACCCCATCTGAAAGGTTTAGGCTGGGGAGGCAGCCTGCTTGGCCCTGGAAGAACATCACTGGGGCAAGCAACCTGGGTGGAACTACAATCCACACCAGCAGAGTCATGCTAGCTCAGGGTGATGGTGGTGGCCCTATTCTACATTTTTGGATTAGAAGAAAGCAGTAATTAAGATAACTGAGGAAAAGGATCTCTGCCTGGAAATTAGATCTTTAGGGAAAATCTTGTTATTGAGGTGAGAAATGGATTGCAACAAAGACAGGAATCTGTCCCAGAGACAGAACTGAGAGTGCCAGAATGGAAATAGAACAAGGTATGGATACAGTAGGAGTGATTTTGTGAATTTTGCATGAAGGGCTAAAGATGGCAGGTTCCTCACTTCAGTTCTATGTATTAATAAATTCAACCTCCTTCCTACCTCCATTCCTTCAAAGGATATGGATTTGGATACTAATTACACAGGATGATTAATATCATCTACTTATATTGAAGTAATGCTCTGTCTTTCAGACCTACAGCTGCTGTATGCAGAAGTTCTGCCGCTAGTAAAATTGGGACTCAAAACACTTCCCTTTTTGATGGTCAGAAAGTTAACTTCCATTAGTCCCAGCTGTTGGACATAGTGTAGGTTTCTACATGTGAGTTGGTCATTCTGTAATGCTCCTAACTAAAAATAAAAAAAGGAAGAACATAAACCTCTTCTCTGAAGGTAAAACACAATTGAATCCGAAAGCTTGCAGTTTGTCTTTGTCTCATGAAAGAGGGTCTTGCTGGTTTTGATGACTTTCCAAAGAGCTTCTATCCACCCTTCCACCATAGGGCCTTGTCATCTCTTTCTTCAGTCTGCTGGACGTAGAACGTGTCTTCTTCAAACCAGACAGTCTGGGCAGAGCTGAGTTATGGTCTCCAGTTACAATGTCTGTTTTTTACACCTGACAAAATGTATTTCCATCAAAGTCCTGAGATGTGTGTTATACTCCATTTTATATGCCATTGGTTTAGCATGGATGCTCACTAATATCCAGCAGAGATTGTCCAATTTGTTGCAGGCATGAAAGCTACTGTTTCCCAATCTCCACCTTCTAATATCATATAAAATGTATTTTGTCCATGAATAATGTAGTCATTTAGTCCAAATCTTGCCTAGTAGGAAAAGATATTTGTTTTGGGTTTTTTGCTTGATATTTGAACTATAAAATTATTAGAAATAACAGGTTTTATAAAGGACAAAGTTTATAATAGCCACAAATGTCAATGGCTCCAGATTCATTTCTAAGCACATTGGTGTCAAGATCTTAAAATCAAATGGAAGCAAGTGAGAATAATGTTATTAGAGTTCAATTCTAAATATACTTAGATTACAATTCTTTTTTAGATATACATTCTTTTTAAGTCAATGATGTTCCTTTCCTAATATAAATAATTTTATTTGACAATTAAACTTCTTGTAGCCAATTTGCTATACTAAGTGATTTTGAATCAGCAGCCCTATTCAAAATTGTGTACTATGACACAGTTTAATTTGGATTAATAATTTGCATGAATGTGTTATTGCACAAAAGGTATAGAGCTAAGTCATGCTTGAATTAAGAGAGCAACCGGATTAATATGTTTGAGCATGTTAATATTGTCCTACTAAAAGGCAATAGCTGGAATCCCAGTGTGGCATCTATGTGCCTGGAGACATCACGTCTGATAGACTTTTTACATTTAAAAAACCTTTCAATTAAAAATGAATTGGAAATTGGCATGCTGCATGAGCAAAGCACCATCCTCCAGCATCACCTTTATTAACTCTAATGCCTTTGGGCCCCAATGGACTCCATTAGGTTGATTTATATGTTTTTAAAGAAAATAAAAATGATAGGTGGCTGCAGCCCAGTACTATTTCTGGATTCATGTCCACTAGCCCAGAGTAAGGACAACAGCAAACAATGTTAAGTAGTGAGCACCCTACAGGGGAACAGCCACACTGGTTGGAGGGGTAGGTAACATTCTGATAAATCTGTGTTGTTTTCCCCAATGGCAGTCATTTGGGGAAAGAATAAATTCCAAAGCAGTCATTCTAAGAGAGCACCCCACAGCATATTCTAAAATTCCAATATACCAGTGAGAACAAAAGATTTGGGAACTTCTGGGACAGATTATATCCTGATTTTCATATAGCAATTCCTCTTGCATAATCTTTAAATTCGTGAATAAAAATTTGCAAATGTTGCATTGACTAAATATTGATGGAATCATACCCTAAAAGAATAACAGTATGAATTAGATCCAGTTTCACACATAATGCCTATAATTCAGAACTAAATGCAAAAAGTTTCCTCCTTTACTGAAACGTGTAAGTTTTAAGGCAATAACTTTGTAAATTTGCAGCTTCATAAACCACATGCCCTGAAGAGCATGTGGACTCTCACCAACGTTCACCAAATCTGCATTAATCTTACCCTCAAATTCTGCTTTTGTCCCATGTAAAAACATTTTCTTAAAACTCTTACACTTTCTTTACCTCTCTTCTCACTGCAAGAACACAGGGATTTTACCGTACTTCACAACAGAGAAGGGAAAGTTACAAATTTATTCAACAGATATTAACTATGGCTTCAAATTATCTGCAATTCCCCCAGGTACCATTTATCTCTGTATATATTCATGTATACACATATTTTGGGGTACAGGTTTCTTGCTTCATTCTGCAGTGGATAGACAATGGATAAAATTATGATGATAATGAAGTTTCTTACAATGCAAAACACTTGCAAATAAGGCAGAGAAGAGGTGTATGGTTGAAGGGGTGGTAAATTCTTGAGCAATAGAGTGGGGATTTTTTCCATTTCAGGTTGTGTATAGAAATCATTTGAAAAAAAACATAGTTTCCATATTACACTTGCTTCTGTGATGTGGAATAAAAAGGATTTCTACAATGGGGAGGGGGGAGCTATTTATTATTAATGGCTCCTCCAATTGCAGTTTTAAATCATTAGTCCTGCTGCATTGCCTTAAATCTCTGTTAACATATTCTTTTGTATGTGTATCCTGGGCCTGAGTCTTTTTGCTTCACAGCCAATCTTTCTTGCAAGTCAGGATTGGAGGGTCGGGGAGCAATTCCCATTCCTTAAAAAACAAACACAATTCTCATTTACTTTAAAGCACAAGGTAAATATCAGAATTTGGATTTGTACAGAAAGCTTGCTTCCCTTTCCATCTTTTGCACTTTTGATTATAAAAATTTCTGGACACAATCCCATAAGAAGTTCTCCTATGCAACCCTCCCTTGGAATAAGTGGGGACTTGCAATGGGTTTGTGCCTTTCAAAAGTGCAGTGTGTGTCTGTGTGTGTGTGTTTGTGTATGTACCCTGGGAAGCAGACGTCTGAGTTCTCTCAAAGCAGGCGGGCACTCACTAATTCAGACTAGCAGACCAGGCGAGCTACATGCAGGGCAGGTTTATATACCTAGATACTTCATTTTGCCTTGCTAACCTTGCCTACATAATTTCCTCTGAAAGGGTCTGCTTCAAAATAATCGACTCCCAAATAAATTGCCCTGGATTTCTTTTCTGCATGACATGATCAAATTTTCATAAAGCGTGGGGCAGCTTTGGAGAACAGAACTCTTAATAAATGACATGATTATGGAGTGGGGACTGGGGGGGAGAGTGTAGCCTTCTCGCCCATAGGAGGATTTATTAAGAAGCCTGTGCATTCAATTTTCTGCATGTAAGTAATTATCTTTGATTTCATTTCCCGACCTTCTTTCCAGAAAGCTGCAGCGGCGAGAAAAGCCCTCCAGGCTCCTCAGCCTCCAAGAGGGCCCGCACAGCTTACACCAGTGCCCAGCTGGTTGAGCTGGAGAAGGAATTCCATTTCAACCGCTACCTTTGCAGACCACGCCGAGTGGAGATGGCTAACCTGTTAAACCTCAGTGAGCGGCAGATCAAGATCTGGTTCCAGAATCGGAGGATGAAATACAAAAAGGATCAGAAGTCAAAAGGCCTTGGGTCATCCCCTGGGGGACCTTCTCCCACAGGGAGTCCGCCCCAAGCCCTACAGTCCTCTGCAGGCTTCCTGAATGCCCTACACCCCATGACTTCAAACTATGAAGCTCCATCTCCACCCTCTTTCAACAAACCACACCAGAATGCCTATGCCATACCCACTGCCTACCAAAACCCCATCAAAGGATGCCCCAGCCAACAGAAGTATGCCAACACGGCACCCGAATATGATCCTCATGTCTTACAGGGTAATGGGAGTGGCAGCTACGGCCCCCCCAATATGCAAGGCAGCCCAGTCTATGTGGGTGGCAATTATGTGGATTCTATGCCCAACTCTGCTTCATCACTTTATGGGCTGAACCCCCTTCAACATCATCAGCCCCACAGCATGGAATACAATGGGGGGCCCCAGATGGCCTCCAACCAGCACCATGGGCCTTGTGAGGCTCACCCAACCTATACAGACCTTTCTTCTCACCATGCTTCTACTCAGGGTAGAATCCAAGAGGCACCCAAACTGACCCATCTGTGATGAAGAGCAGGGCAGACTCGGTGGGGAGTTAATAGAAAAAGGAGATGGATGTGGGATTGGTCAGTCAGGGGACAAACTGGTTATGCAAAAAGAAATGGACAAACAAACATTTGTGTTGAAACCCTTTATGAAAATCAAACCCTATTGTTTCAGGAGCACAGTTTATGCATGCTGTGTCTTGCCATTCCTGCCAGATTTATCCCTAGAGTGATACAGAGTTTAGGAGGCTTCTGGCTAAGCCATGCTCTCTGGAGTAGAAGTATTCCTGTATATTCCTCTCTCAAAGAAAGGTGAAAGCACCAGCCAGACTAAGTGCTGTTCATATGGACAAGATAACAAATCTTGATTAAAATGAACAAATCCTAGGGACCAGCCCTGGTTGAACTCTAAAAGACCTGTTGCAAATCTAGGCTAGGAATGGCCAGACTAATGCAATCCCAAAGTGCAGAAAAGTCCATAATCTATTCCTTTTTCTTCAGTGTGAGAAATTACTTGAGAAATGCATCTTAATCACACTCTATCTTTTATGTTCTAGTCCACTTTAGGCAGAGGGAGCATGGGGGAGGGGTGAGAGTAAACTTAAACTTTCTTGGACCCACAAGTCTTGTTGGTTTTATGAATACACTTGTGGGAACCATGTTTTTAACTAGTCATGATAACATCTTGAACAAAGCAGCACATTTTCATGGGGTACAGACTTTCCACAGGCAGGATAGAACATTATTTCAATCTAAAGAAAAGCTGAAGAACTGTCTCAGCTCACTATGTAGGAGATTCATTTCAGTCCTTTTACATTTTTTGGATTTAAACTCCTATCAGCCATCCTAGGTGCAAATTTATTTATTTATTAGTTCTGGTAAGCTAATAAGTAGAAAAGGGTTGTGGGAGATGTAATCTGGATCATCTAGACACCAACAGATGCATACCACTGTTATATATCACTCTCTTTTCATAACTACTAAAATCTTAATTACTTCTAAGTAAAACTCCATTACATTGGAATTGAAATAACTTCAATAGGGAAAGAAGTCGCCATTCTATTTGTTCCCAAATTGCATTCCCAATCATGAAGGCAGTAAGGATTCTTAATGAGATTAGGAGCAAACTTTCCAGTCATGTGTATATGTCCTATACAGATCATAAAACAGCAGCTTATTTATACATAATAGGTTCCTTAAATATAGATTGATTATTGATAGATTTATTAAGACTTCAATTTGATAGAAAGGGTTTGAATGTGTGTATGACTGCCTCATGAAAAAGACTTGCTGAAATCACTGACACAATCCTCCCTCCTCCCAAAAACTTTACATACTATTTATTTCAATGCAGTTTGTACAAGAGAATTTTCTGCTGAAAGTTGTCTAGCTGTAGAATTTACATCTGTTCGTTTCAAGTATTTTCTTTTCTTAAAAGTATGCAAATATTTTGTTTACAATTATAGAAGGGTATATAGGTGTCTGGAGACAATCAACCATACAGGAACATACACTTACACACACATACACACACAGAGGGATTCACATACATACTCTGAGGGACTCAGAGGAAAACTCATTTTTATAAGGGGGAAAGGAATTTCATCCCCTTTTGAAATTCTTTTTTAAGAATCTGTTTCAGATATATATCTGAATTTCACATATATATCTGTCCTGAGATTTTTCACATATATATATATATATCTATAACTGTCCTGAGGTTTTGACACAAATGTTTTGAATGTATTAAAATGTCCTGATTCTTCTGAAATCAACTGAAATAGACAATTTCTGTTACATTTTTAAAAAAGTTCATATAACATGCACAAAAAGATCTGGTGTAGATCTTAAATGCACCTCAATATTTCTTATATCTATGTCTTGCTCCCTTAACTAAATACTAATCTATCACAATTCTTAAAGATTTATTTTACAAAGAAAGATAAATCTAAGGTATTGAATGGAAAACTGTCTTTTTTCCATTATCAGTGTATCTTCATCCATATAAGGGTGTTTTGTCCAGTTTCACCAACCCAATCCTTACAAATTATTCACTGCTATATTCCCCTCTCTCTTTTTTAATTCTAGCAGATGTTTTGTTTTTCAGAATCGGGCAGTGGTTTCTTTACTAAGTAAATTTAACAGCAAAATTGAGATTGCTTATACAAATAAAAACCTAACATCTGGAAGGAGAAAAATAGAGACCTCCCCTTTGTTCTTCCCATGATTACCTACCTTTCTTTATGATTTTGGTTTCAAGGTTGGTTAAGAACTGGGAGCCTCTCTCACATATAATATGTCTTTGCATTTGTCTGCATAACTTCTCTTGAACGTGAAAACAGGGTATATTTGATCAGAAACTGTTATGTCCTCCAAATGGAAGCAAAGTAAAAGATCCTTTGGGGAGAGGATTCCTTTACTGGTGCCTCTTCTTTGGCCTGACATTCTTTCTTGCACTTAGAGTTTACATTTTAATGGCTATATATACCAACATTTGAAGGACACACATTGGAATACTATTTTCAATGGAGGTGTGCCATGTTCCAGTAAACATTCATATATATAAATATATAAATATATATTATATTATATTATATTTATTGGTTATAGCCAGTTTTAAACTATTTTTTATTTTGTTGCATTATTTATCCCCAACATTTATGTATTTATAAGGAAAATGTACTTTTTTTAGTATTGACTTGTTATAAAGGACAATGGTGTCTTTTTTTTGTCATTGTACAACCAAATTTTATTTTCCATTCTTCTTGTTCTTCCTATTCTTTTTTAGTTATTGTAATTTAGGGAAAAGGCCAGTAGTTACCTTCGTACTTAAAATAATGTGTTTAGTTCTACTGGAGGCATGAAATCAGGCTGTAATTGTATAGTCCTCAGTTAGAAGAACTAGCTAATCCCCAACCCATCTAATTCTCTTCTTCCTTCACTACCACTTCTTTCTCTTTTTTGAAGCATCTTCCTTTGTTCTTTACAGTAGATAAGTTTATTTCTTTGCTGAAAGGGTTGTCTGTTGAACAATTCTTGAATAAACTTTCTGTTCTTAATTTATTCTTGTCCTATTTGTCAGATTTGAAAACAGGAAGAAAAAGAAGGTATCAAGTAGAATGAAGATGTTCACTTTAAAAAAAAAAAGATTTCTACATTTTTCAGCCATTAATGAGAAAGGCATTTATCTGTCTTATCCCACCTTCTTTGATTCTGTTTATTCTTTTGGTTATGACAGTCACTGTTTTATTTTAGAGCTTATAAAATAACAGGACTTTCTCCAGCTGATTATAATAATTTTAAAAGTTAATCATTGGGGAGTTATTTTCCTCCCCCCACAATGACCCCAGTCTCCCCACATCCACTTGAAATATCTTGTTCTAAGTAGTCTCACGCCAATTAAAATTACCCTTCATCTTGTGCACATACAAAGAAGGGTGATCATGTGTTGTCCAGACTAAACAGCCATTGGGCCTAAAATGAAAACAAAGGAAAATGATTAATCATAACAAAAGGCACACGGGCTTTCTTGCTGAAATTAAGAGTGAGTGGGGGAGAACTTATGGTGAAATTAAATCACAAAGTAAAGCAAGAAAAGAGTTGAAAGCAGATGCTGTTTGGAGCATTGAAAGTTGGGGGGAAGGGAGGGAGGGAAGGTGCTTAAAATAGAGACAGATAAGAATTAATCTTGCCTTAATCTGCCTTTTAAGCTCCCAGCCAGGATGAGAATTTACTCTTTACAAAACTCTTATGAGACTGGAGCCTAATGTAAACGTCCTGTCAAATTAGAATGTCATGTTTTTGTGGCAGAAGAATGATTCAGATTGGAAAAAATGTTACTAAAGAAAAGAGCTATTATTATTAAGAAGATCCTTTGTTAACTCCACCTTTCGAGGAAGGGGTGTGGCAATGGAGCCTTTAAAGCAGAATTTGGGGGCAGAAGGTCACCTCACCTGCATGATCTGCAGGAGGATCCCTAAACACTGCAAAGCTAGTTTATCACATGCTAAAATCAATAAAAGAATCCTCTAAAACTTAAGCCCAGAGATTCTAAAACTCTAGTATCAGCTAGGAAGTTTGTTTCCATCACTGCTTTTCTTCTATAGTATATTTTTAAACCATAGAAAACATTATCCTCTGTGACTGAAGTCAAGCTTTTTGCCTTGCACTTATGAAATCTCTTGTGGGAGAGAAGAAGATGAACATTTCATTCTGAATCATTTTCTTTACTGGATTTGGCAAGTGGAAATAATTTTGTGTGTGTGGAGTTTATGACTGGAAGTATTTTTTTTAATTCAGCATAGTCAATGTGGGGATTTCATTTGTGCAACGTCTATGACCCTCCCTATTTGTGTGATCTCTGCACTTACAGCATATTTCCTAAAGTAAAAACATAATGCCAGTTAATGTTCCTGTTAGAAAGGGCAGTTGGGAACTAAAGTGGACTTTCTGTGGCGCATCCCACTGTTTGTTGGATGGTATAAAGAATCAAATAGTACTTCTATGAATGTTCTAACCTTGAAATTTAATTTCAAAAACCTTTTTCCAAGCAAGCAATTGAGACCTTGGGCAAAAGGGATCTGTCCCTTCCTTGGCAAGCCTATTGTCCAAGGAGGAAAATGAAAGGAGTGAGTCAGAAGCTGTGAGAAGACTCCACCCACTTCTTGATTCAACTCCATCCCTTGATGCAATGGAATGTGGCCCCACATAGAGGAATATTCTCCAACAGAACAAAATGCCTTTTGGTCCCAAAAGTCTAACTGGAATATTGCATATTCACTGACTGAGTTAGGAAGGCACAACCAAATCAATTGACAATATGCTAACCTTGGTTAGGATATGTTTATGTATGAGCGGTTTTGAGAACCCAATTAGTCTAAAATTCAATGTCCTGCATGAAACTAGAAAAAGTGAATTCAGTAGTGACTTTGGGTATGTTGATTGAGGACAGCTATTCTGGTATAGGTTTTAGTGATCTGATACTGCATTTTTCCTGTAATGATCATATGCCATTGTTTTGTTGCCATCCTATTAAGCTCATCACTGTCTGTAATAATTTTGTACAGTAGGAAACATATCTTTGTAAATCAAATGCTGGAAAACAGTAGAAGAAGACTTCGGGCTATGTCCTGCTTGTGAGGAATGGGAGCATCTGCTTGGCCATTATAGAATAAAAGATGGTCAACTAATCAGATGCAACAGCATTTTTTTTGCTCTGATGTTATTGATTAATACCAATTTTAGAGAAAGGCATTTATCCAACTTCAGACTTGAGACTGTACAATCTCAGTATGAACTGTAAATGAATTGTATGTTCTCTGATTTTATGAAGACATGGTTATAGGCCCAATACTACTGTTTTATGGACCTGCTACTATTTGTACTTCCCCTATGCCATAGAAATAAAGTGTATAGGGTGGAACCATCTTAGCTGAATTCAGGTTGTGGTCCTTTCTGCAATAGCATCACTTGCTTCTAAAAGTTTTATGGGAAGGAACCAAAGCATTCGTTAGCCACAGCATTCTCCAATCTGATTTGTTGGACTATAGTGAACATGAATCATACCGGTCACATTGACACAGAGATAGAGTACTTGCTATAGTGTGTTGGCCATAAGTAAATATTTGTCCATATTAAAAAAGGCCTTGTCACATTATCCATGCACATGTTAAGTGAACTACCTCATATGCAAATATATTAAACACTCTTACTCTGCGGATATTGAAACACTCTTATTCTGCAGATATTTCTGGTATTATGTGAGATAATATATATACAGTATATATTATCTATATATAAAATATAGAGAGACCATAGGCCAGGTTCGTAGAACTTTCTTCCTGCACTTCATTAACTTCTTACTGGAGTTGACAGGACTGGCTTCGCATAATTCTTCCTAGTATATAGCTTCTTAGAAAGGCTGCTGCAAATTGCTTTATATTACAGCAGATTGTTTATTTTAGTACAGTATAAATGTGATCTCAATTTGCTGTCAACTGAGCTCCAAAACAGTTCCATTGTCTTCAGCAGGATGATTAGAGACATTCTAGATGGCAACACTATTCTCACTGCTTTAAAGACTTATCTTTCCATCTATTGTTGGTCTGTGGATCTATCCTTAATAAATGTAAGGAGGAGAAATATAGATTGCTTCTACAAACAAGCATGAATTTCAGGCCAGAGGGACTTAAAAAAATATTTGATTTTGTTTTGTTGATATATTAAGTTCCACTGATAATTAAAGCTTTCATGCAATCATAAATAACATTTTTTAAAAGCACCCGAAGCACCCTTTCTTGCATTCATGGTTGTAGCTGGGTTATGCTCATCCATCCAAGAAGTAATTTAATATTCTGTGGTGCTGTAATTTAAAAGCATAAGAGCGTGGAAAGTTTGATTGGGATCTGATCAAGCAACAATAGTCAAGAATGCAGTATCTCCCCCTCCCCCACTATCATTTTCCTGTCTGTGATTTTATGGATGATTTAACCAAACTAAAATATTGGCCCCTGTGTTATTCAGACCTTTGTGAAAGGGTTTCCTCAAATAAATTATTCTAGCAAAAAGACCTACTTCCTGGCAGGCTACTAAAATAAATAAATCTTAGGGAGTAATAGTGCATTCTTTATCTTATATTAGGACTGCCACCATTACATACAAAGAAAGAGAAAGTTCCATTATGCTAAAAAACTTGGCTTTCAAAATCAAGAATTTAGAATCAGATTATAAATTTAAAATCAGTGTTATTTTCTGTGGGAGTGCCTCATTCTCAGACATATTAAACTAAATGTGTCAAACAGGGAAACTTTACTATTTTTAATACTTGCATATTGCCCTTTTAGCAACTATAGAATCCTATATTCAGAAGTAATTCCTATCAAGTTAAAAGGCTGTTATTTCAGCATGTTTAAAAAAATTCAGGTTAAATGAAGGTTAATTGGCCAGAAAACTCTAACTTTTGATAATGTCCAAGAAAACTCACCTTTCAGCCATACCTTCACCAGTTCAAAAAATTATCTCCCCTGCATTCCTGGTATATTCTTTCCAACAAATTTTCTCTATATCTAGTTGAATAAGCTAACATCAGAATCTTGTGTAAACAGATATTGAGAGCTAGAATTTTTAAGATCTTCTCTCTCTTTTTCTATATTAAAAACAATGGCAAGTGTTGTAAAAACAAAAAATGCTTTCAGAAAAATTGTACAAATTTGCATTTCTTCTTAGCATTCAGTATTTTATACCACTAATCACTTGACTTTCCTTAATTCTATTTTTCAATATTTATATTTTAAAGATATGCACTGATTTACAAATTAAAAATTTCTTTCATTCATAAAATTAACTTTTCCCAGAGTGAAATATTTATTTAGATATTTATTTCTAAAACTTTCTAGCAATCCTAAAGTTATAGCTCTTAGGGCAACATGCAGTTTAAAGAAAACTCTAATTCATACATATACCAATTCTTTAAAATAATTTATAAAAACAGCAAAGATTTAAAAGAACCAGAATACAACTATTGAAAGCAACAGAACAGAAATTAAAAGGCTATGAAAAATAGCCAAGTAGAATCATATGGATCTTAATGGGCAAAATATTCCAAAACTGGAAGGGATTTCCACCAAGGCTTCAGCATTTGAGGATACCTGGAGCAGGACTTCTCATGATGATCTCAGGGTTGGGGCAGAATTTATGACAAATTAGTTATATTAGATCCAACCATCTCTGTAATCTGTGTCTAAAACATCATATAATCTTGCATCTGTATTATTACAAAATATTATTCATCATCACTGTAGTCTAGATGAACCAGACAAACCAATAAAGTCAGTGGTTTTTAGTTGAAAACAATGAATGGCACTAATATCGGCAATGCAAATGCAGCTAGATCAAATATGATCAGCTAAATGGACTTTATATGGAAAGGAGGTGTTCACAGCATGAAAGGGAATTGAAGATGAAATTCTATTGGCAACTTCTCTGCAGACTAAACTCAAGCACTGAAAGGAAACTTACAAATACACTGATTTGTTTCTTTTTATTTTTTCACCCCACCTTAATGTTTTAGCAGTCTAATACAAATAGAAGCACTCATTTTCTTTCATTGCCTTTCTTTTACATTGCATTCCTTTCCAATTTGGAGGTTGTAACAGAATCAAAAGTTAGAGGTTATTCAAATTAAATAATAACCCAAAATAAAGTAATTTTACAAATGTGGCTGTCATTTTGGAAAATGTAAAGAATAACATTGCTACTCAGATCCATTGCTCTGTTGAAATGGAACCCATTTCCATGGAATATTTACTCTCACATATGATGGTTTTTTTAAAAAAAATCAGGACTCAATCATGTTTTCCAAAATAAAATACATACCATAATCTGGGGCAAGAACTTTACTGCTTCCAAATAACATTTGGACTACAGCTTTGAAATACTTAAGATTTAACAATTCTACAAGACACAGCAGTGCAAACACCTTTCAAAATACTGGATTATTTTTGCTTTTGCCAATAATGTTATTTACATTATTGTTATTGTAGTTTTCAGAACCCATTTGAAGTCTGCCCACATAGGCTTTTGGAAATACATTTTCCTCACGTATTTGTTTCTCTCAGATTTAAGATTTTCATCCCACATGGATGTTTGAACTGACCAATATTCTAAGTTTTGCCTCTTCCCTCTACGTTTCCCACTTCTATTTTCTATTGTTTCTGAGGCTAGAAAAAAATGCAGCTTGAATAAACAAATGGTAAACAACATTTTAGATTCTCATATACTCTTTGGTGTTTATCTTTTTTAACCTCATCTCAATTTCCCACCCATGAACCTTCAAACTATTTTATTTAGTACCTTTACAAATCAAGTCCAAATTTGTGGGGGGGAAAAATCTTCTTTCAGAAATTCTGCTAAATATCCAAATTCTTTAAGAAGTGAGCAAAGCCTCAGCTGCCTGTCAGAAGTCTTTGGTGAGAAAAGATTGATCGCTTTCCTCTCCCCCTCAATCCCTGCTCTTTCCTTGCTCAGTTTGTGGACAACTTTTAAAAAGGAGATGGGGGTGGAGGCCTACAAACATTCTTAGATACATCCCTAAGAACCAGTTTTGATGTTTGAAGGAAAGCTTTTAAAATTAAGTTGAGGATCCCATAAATATTCATTTGAGAGGAGAAAAATGATAAACTGTTGGGAGAATGGAGTTATTCTTTCCTGTATTCTTTTAAAGAAGCTTTTTAAAATAGGTCCTGGGTTACTAAGTCCCATCTTTTCCCATCTCCTCAAACATTCCAACGTCTGCTCTAGAATGTATTATCAGAAACACTTTCCAAAGTCCTTTCGTACAAATTTGAATTGGGTAGTTTGGAATGTTTTTAATTCAGGTAAGATTCAAACCAGCTGTTTCACATGAGTTCGTTTCTCATTGTTTCAGTAGGGCTGATTCTTAAATGAGAAGAAATTTTAGAATAATGGGATGTTTCTTCTGTATACCTCTCCTCTCTTTCAACACCCCTTTCCCCATCTTCATTGGTCCTATCACCTGAGCCATTTGCCAGATAAACTTAAAAGACAAACTGTAAACATCGCTACCTGTTCATCAACTTCTTGCCCACTATTGCCTCCTCAGTCAAATCTTAAGGAGCATCTTCCTCTGGATTTAGCTTTTATAATCAGGACAAGAAATCTTCAAGCATGACAAGTGGGAGTATTATTGCTGTTATTATTGTCATGGCTGCAATTATTATTAGCTATGATGGGGGGGACCCCAACCCTCTATTTTCAACTAGGATGGCCCTGCTATTGGGCTAGCCAGGTCACGTGATGAGGAATTGGCTGCAATTTATCCCTGCTCGTCAGTTTAATAGAGCAAGGTCCCCATACGCCTGTTTTATCAGCAATATAAGATATTAAAAAATAAAAATAAAAAGGTGGGTAGAAAAGGGGGAGGAGACTGCAAATAATACTTACATTAAAAAGGATATAAAATATTGGAAGGGCCTGAAATATCCAGCGTTCCTTCCCCACCCACCCACCCGCATCCCCGCCCCCTCCTTTTGCACTGGGCCTCTGGAAAAAGCCATGAATTTTGAATTTGAGAGGGAGATAGGCTTCATAAACAGCCAGCCATCGCTAGCGGAGTGTCTGACGTCCCTTCCCGCTGTCCTGGAGACATTTCAAACTTCATCAATCAAGGAACCAACGACGTTAATTCCTCCTCCTTTGGAACAAACCCTCCTCGGCTTGGATCCTTGTTCCAGCAGCCAGCCTGTGCTGAGGAGCCAAAAGAAAGCAAAGCATGGGCAGGCCCAGAAAGCCACGCTCCAGTCTTCTGCTCTGGGTGGAGAATTCCCCTGGATGAAGGAGAAGAAATCTTTTAAGAAAGCTAACCAGATCCCAGCTTCTTTGTCTCCTTCCTCTTCTGTGCCTGGATTTGTCCCGGCTTCTCCTGCAGGTCTGTAAAGGGGTGGGGGGTGGGGGTGGGGAAAGTGAACATTTGGGTGGCTGGCAGTGTGGAGGGACGAGACAAAAAAAATCTGCTATTTAAGAATCACTAAGTGTTGGAAAAGGGGGCAAAGGAATATCCATCTCCATTTCTAATCTCAGTTACTGAAAGATTAGGATGAATCCTTCCTTCCCCGCTTCCCTCCTTCCTTCTTCTTTCCCCCTGCCCAGCCAGAACTGAGAATCTCCACTTCAATTTCCCCTATTTCACATCGTTTTTAGGCTCTCTTGTATAGCATCTTCCTCTGGGTTTAGACTGTTGATTCTGGGGATGAGAATGGAAGGCAGTTTGGTTGCTATGTTTTGGGAGGCATGGGGAGTGGCACTGGCTATAAACTGCTCTGCTTCTATTTCCAGTGTAGCGGAACGAGGAACAGAAAGAAGGCAGAAGGGAAAACCCAAAGTCTTTTCCCCCCCTTTCTCCTCTACAGTTCACCGAAGGAACCCTTCTTTAGGCAACCAGTCCAATGCTCCAAGGTTGAAACTAATGTCCCTCATCTACTAACCAACCTAATCAACCCATCTCTATCATGGTGCCTTGAGGAAGGCAAGGTTTTGCAGGAGATATGAATTTAAGGACCTGGTAGAACCCCCACCCCCAACCCAATCGGCTAGTGGATAGGAGAGGCCAGCTTCTAAGGCTTTTCATTTTTTTTAGGTTGGAAATAGGGAGATAAATCTTTCAAGATATGCTGCCTTTTTCTCTATGTTTTTATTCATAGTTTGTGTTATTTGCTTATTTAGAGTTCGTTTTCGGTCACTTAGTTATGAATATCCTCCTTTTACACACATATATAGCAAAGTACAAAGGAAAGGATAAGGCACAGGGAAACGAACATCCACTCTTGAATGTGAATTCCTCTATAGATGAAGCTTTTCCAGAATGCACCCCCTACCCCACCCCAGCCATTTTGCCTTGGATGTCCCTGGGTACACAGGCATTGGGGGTCGAACAGAACTTACCAAACCATTTAAAATGTCTCTCTCCCCTTCCCTTTCCCATCCCGCAGCCCTTCGTCCACCGCATCCCCGCCAAAGAAAAAACCGAGATGGGGCCATTCGCTTAGCCGGTTCTGTTGCTTTGTGTAATTTTGCTGTTTTCCTCCTCCAGACACGTATTTAGACCACAGTGAAAAAGCTTCCCGACGGCTGAGGACGGCATATACCAACACGCAGCTCTTGGAGTTGGAGAAGGAGTTCCATTTTAACAAATACCTCTGCAGACCCCGCCGGGTGGAGATCGCGGCTTTGCTGGACTTGACGGAAAGGCAAGTGAAGGTCTGGTTCCAGAACCGTCGGATGAAGCACAAGAGGCAAACACAGCACAGCGCAGATCCCGCCGAAGAGGACCAAGGCAGCAGTCAGGAAACAGGGGAAGCCGAGAACGGCAGCTCTTCCTGCAGAGGAGCGCGGAAGATGCCTTGTCCCTACCCAGCCGGCAGCCACAGCAGAGAGACTCGGAGCGCTCCAGCGCCTTACCCGATGCTGAGCCAGGGCAGAGCTCCGGCGGCAGAGCTCGGCGGAACCGCCGGCGGTCGCACTATCTCCTCTTGCTCGTCCTCTTGCTCTGGCTCCTCGCCGGGCGACGGGTTCCCGGGAAGTCAGAAGTCCCCTTTGCTGCCGCTGGACCCGAGCGCCTTCTCGGCGAATTCCTGCCCACAGGCCGCAGGAGAGCTTTCACCCAGCCTCCAGGGCTGCGCAGATAGCCCTATAAGTTTCTCCCTAGAAGACCTAGACTTTTTTACCAGCACGTTGTGTGCGTTGGATTTGCCCCATTTCAATTTTTAATAACCTCTCGAACCTCGAACCTCCGATTTATTATTTGCCTTGGGTAATATACCCCTATAAATAATACAAAAAGTGTATGCAGCACACAACCCCAGTTAAGTGTTTCAAACCTTTTAACTACGAAACTCCTATTTTTCCCCCTCGGTACTCCTTGGGAGGGAGAACATTTCCTTCTCTTTAGTGAAATGATCGCGTTTAATATTTCGATCATTTTTTCCAAAGGGAATTTATATTTCAATAACATTAGGATTTTCCTTTTTTGCACCCTTTTGCAAATGCATAATAGAGCATTTGAGGTCAAGCAGATGGTCTAGGTGTTAAAAATACAAAATAATTGTATAAGGAGGTTTTGTTTTTCAGCTCAAGAAATCATGCCCTTTAGAGTTTGACACATTTCATACATCAGGTTCTTTCTTCTCCCATGGCCGTATTTCAACCGCCCCCCCATCCCATTTTGAACAGAGTAGATATTAACAAATGCAGAACAAGAAGAAAATGTCCTAATGAAATTCTCAGGAACCAAAACAAGACATTTAGATGTCTTAATTTAAGAAAGAAAGGTAGATAGACAGATAGGAAGGAAGGAAGGAAGGAAGGAAGAATCCTTACCTTTTAGAAGTAGATTATTTATTTAAGTGTTTTAATAATAAAATGCAAATTATTTATTGTACATTATTTTCATAGACTAAATAAATGGCTTTATAGTCTCTAAAATGCCGTATTCTTGTTTTATAGGCATTGAAAGAAAGAATCTAGTTTAGCTTTCTATCCTGTCAGTTCATTGAGATTTTATTCTTAGCGTTTTAAGAATTATAGTGCAATATAATTTTATTTTCTGGTATATTTTTTTAATAAAAAGATACTGTATTTTTATCAGTTAATTTTGTAAGTTTACAATACATCAGAGATATTTTAGAATATTTGTAACAGCTAAAGGGAAA